>NC_091175.1:12000186-12022686 GCF_040958095.1 Procambarus clarkii | reverse complement strand
CACCCTATTACATAACCCTTCACCCTATTACATAACCCTTCACCCTATTTCATAACCCTTCACCCTATTTCATAACCCTTCACCCTATTACATAACCCTTCACCCTATTTCATAACCCTTCACCCTATTTCATAACCCTTCACCCTATTACATAACCCTTCACCCTATTACATAGCCCTTCACCCTATTACATAACCCTTCACCCTATTACATAACCCTTCACCCTATTACATAACCCTTCACCCCATTACATAACCCTTCACCCTATTACATAACCCTTCACCCTATTACATAACCCTTCACCCTATTACATAACCCTTCACCCCATTACATAACCCTTCACCCTATTACATAACCCTTCACCCTATTACATAACCCTTCACCCTATTACATAACCCTTCACCCTATTACATAACCCTTCACCCTATTACATAACCCTTCACCCTATTTCATAACCCTTCACCCTATTACATAACCTATGCAAGATGATCATATAGATTCATAACTACTTGATGTAGGGTAACCGGTGGTGCCCGGGGTAGTCTTCCCCCTATTTCATAACCCCTCGTCCCCATTACATACAAAATAACACTGTTGAAATCCACAATTACGCCACAAGACTCGTTCATGAGTTCAGGTGAATGAATAGTGAACAATTCGACAGAATTGTTCATGGGACTCTAAGGCAATTTGGGCCAAGTTGGTAGAGAAACACTGTTCAACCCGAGGCTTAGCTGAACGAGGAGACGCTGCTCATTTACAGAGATGTCTGGAAGTGCTCTAGTGTGGTAGTTAGTGATGAACAAGATAGTTGTTGAGGGTAGTTCAATGCCTGCAGAGGTTTAATTGTACATCAGTGAGATAATACGCGTATGAGGCTCTCTCTCACTCACTCTTTCTCTCTCTCTCTCTCTCTCTCTCTCTCTCTCTCTCTCTCTCTCTCTCTCTCTCTCTCTCTCTCTCTCTCTCTCTCTCTCTCTCACACAGTTTAACTCTACTACTAAAGTTTACTCAGGTTTAAGTTTATACAACTTAAAGTTTAGTTTACTAAAGTAAACTAAAGTTTCCTTTCACTATTAAAGTTACTAAAGTTTAACTCAGGAGAAGTAATGAAATTAGGCGAAGGGAGCAGAAGGCTGAACACAATGTATCATCTGGGAGGTGAAATCCTGCAAGCGTCTAATAGAGAAGGATCTGGGGGTTGATATCACACCGAACCTGTCCCCAAAGGTCCATATCAAAAGGATATCATCAGCGGCATATGCTAGACTGGCCAACATAAGAACTGCCTTTAGAAACTTGTGTAAGGAATCGTTCAGGACCCTGTATACCACATATGTCAGACCAATCCTGGAGTATGCAGCTCCAGCCTGAAGTTCATACCTAGTTAAAGACAATATAAAGGTAGAGAAGATTCAGAGGTATGCCAAAAGACTAGTTCCAGAAGTGACAGGTATGAGCTACGAGGAAAGGCTACGGGAGTTAAAATTCACGTCCCTGGATAACAGAAGAGTAAGGGGAGACATGATCACCACCTACAAAATTCTCAGTGGAATTAACAGGGTGGAAAAAGATGCTATTTCACAAAGGCTATTTAGCATGGGTGGAACAGGAACAAGGGGATACAGGTGGAAACGTAGTACCCAAATGAGCCACAGAGACATATTGGAGAGATGTTTTTCAGTGTCAGAGTAGTTAACAGGTGGAATGCATTAGGCAGTAATGTGGTGGAGGCTGACTCCATACACAGTTTCAAATGTAGATATGATAGAGCCCAGTAGGCTCAGGAACCTGTACATCAGTTGATTGACAGTTGAGAGGCGGGACCAAAGAGAAATGTAATTAAGTAAGTACACACACACGAACACACAAACAAAATAGACATTCTGCAAGAGTAGATAATGTATCAAGACCTTAACTCCTGCATTGCATGGTGCAGCCATCGCATCTCACCTGCAATGAACCCTAATTACAACTCAACACCTAATTCAATGATCAATGAAATCTATAACACATTATGGCTTCCTGGTTGACACCTGGTTGATGGGGTTCTGAGATTAAATTCCTATGGATACCATCACATGTTGGCATCTCAAGGCATGACACTGTTGATATGCTTGCTAAGGTAGCCTGCAGAAAACCAGTGGTAGAAATTGATATGGGTGTTTCATTAGCAGTGACAAAGAGAATACTTAAACAAATATTTAATGAAAATCTCACCGACCTAACAAATTCTCAAAGACCTGAAAGTTGTAGCATTAAATATTATGATAGATATCGTGAGGAGACATTCACATATGGGACTAATAGAACAAGAACCCGGCAATGTGATGTTATAGTGGCCAGAATACGCCTGGGATATAGACGTATCTGGCAGCTTTCTCAAAACCCAAATGTCGAGTACACAATGTGTCAACTTTGTGAAAGAGAAAACATACACTTTCTTGAACATTATATTGTAGAGTGTCCAATACTGACTGACTTTCGCCCTCCTGGGCTAAGGTATGCTGAACTCTGTAGTTACTATATGAGTACTGGAACACTTGATGATATATTGGACTTGTATCCAAAATTGACCATGTAATGTATCAATCATACAATGTATGTATGTGATGTAACTATATAACCTGAGCTTGTAAAAGCACCTTCATCACCTTCAGTGATTAAGTGCTTAATTGCACACTAGTTTCTTTATCAGCTACCTCACCCTGTCAGGGTAAATGAGACAAATGTATGTGAATGCATGTGTGTGTGTATATATGTATGTGTATGTGTGTGTGTGTATGTATATGTATGGGTATAAAGCATATATGGAAGCTGATCAGAATTACATTTCACCTTTGTGAATGTACATTAATGACACTATGTAAAAGACACATCTAATACTTTATGTAGGGCATACGTAAATCTGTGTATCTATGTATTTACGTATGTAGGTTAGCTTAGCATTTTAAAAGCACCGAATCACCTTCTGTGGTTGAGTGTTCAATAAACCCTTGAACTGTATGTTTAACACTTCTCTAACCCTGTCCATGGAGGACAGAAGAAAATGTATATATATATGGTTTAGCATTGTAAATGTGTGGCCACGTCTGTGGTAGAAAATAATAATAAAAAAAAAAAAAAAACTCCCCAAACCCAGCCCTGAGGCCAGGTTTGACTTGTGAGAGCTTGGTCCACCAGGCTGTTGCTTGCAGCGGCCTGTAGACCCACATACCCATCACGGAAGCCCGGTTGGTCCGGCACTCCTTGGAGAAAAATGATCTAGTTTTCTCTTGAAGATATCCAAATCTACGGACATCAATGCTTCAATACAGTCCATATGAATTATACGTTATTTCTATGCCAGGCTTCCTTCTCTGCATGCAACTTGCATTGCATAACACCTTCAATGGATTCCACAATAAATGCCACCTGATGGCATATGACATGCAATGTATTCAACCTGCAATGCAAAGCACAAACCCCTGCATGATGTCTGCATTGCCCACCCCTTGCAATGCACTCAACATTCATCAGATACCGCCTGCATTGCATATGGTCTGCATGGCCGCTCCTGCCTGGCATTAATAAGGAAGATTATTAATATCGGGTCAGGTGTGAGAGAGAGAGAGAGAGAGAGAGAGAGAGAGAGAGAGAGAGAGAGAGAGAGAGAGAGAGAGAGAGAGAGAGAGAGAGAGAGAGAGAGAGAGAGAGAGAGAGAGAGAGAGAGAGAGAGAAGGAAGGAAGGAATTATTAAGGGAAAGCGCCAAGCCATTACAACTATATATATATATATATATATATATATATATATATATATATATATATATATATATATATATATATATATATATATATAGAGAGAGAGAGAGAGAGAGAGAGAGAGAGAGAGAGAGAGAGAGAGGTGGTGCTGACTGGAGGGAGCATGGAGGGAGTGGTGGAGGGAGGGGTGGAGGGGCGCTGGTCGGCCTGAATGGCCTCGTCACCACACCCCTCCCCACACTTACCACCGGCCGGGGCACAATGGCGCCCTAGTAATGGCCTCAATGCTCGTGAACATTGATAATAACCGCCTGTCAGGCCAATGGCTCAATTTACACGGGGCCTGCCCTCGTTAGCGCGAACTGCCTCGTTAGCTAGCCTCCCTGGCCTCGTGGTGGGAGCTGTCGCCCCCTCCGTCGATGCCTCCTTCGGGCTCCTGAAGGACCCGTCGCAGACAGGGGGTCGTGGCGAGACGGAAGAGTGGTATATGGGACGGGTGTGACGAAGGCTAATGGCGCGGCTTGGCCCCAGACCCTTCCTACCAACCGATCAACAAAATGTAATTCAAACCATATAATGGCCGCACAGGCGACTGGTCACACACAATGCCCCTCTGCCCAACGCCCTGGGGGCATGATAAGGGCACGCTGATGCTCCAGGGATGAGGGGGCAATGGGGGGGAAAAAGGGAGAGGGGGAGTGAGGGAGGCGGGCACGCTGGCTTGTGGTGGGGGGGGGGAGGGGGGGACAAGAGGGGAAGGGATTTGTTGAGAGGGAGAGAGAGAGAAAGAGAGGGGAAATATGAACGCACATTGGACGTTCTACGCGCCCAGTCAAACCACTTTCATCATACGAGTTCAGTGATAACAAGGTCGTTATTACACGGACGACAGGACGACCACTACCATGATGACGACTACCATGACCACTACCTCCACCAACACCCCCTTCCCCCCCCCCCCCTCCCAGCAACCACCAGAATCTCCACCACTTGGAGTGCAGAAAGTTTATAAACAGAGAGGCGGAATGGATTCGAAAAAAGAAGGAATCCTACCTGACAAACACCATCAAATTCTATGACAAAGATGATCAAAATACGCCACGGGTAAATTGAAGGCTGAGGATAGTATATGTTCCTAGTTTGTCAAACAACATTTGACACATTTTCTCAAGAAACAGAGAAGGAGAAACCAAATGAGATGACTAGGAAAAACTCCTAAACTGGATAAACGAGAAGTACCTGAGGAGCTGTAAACAAAGCAAAGGAGGCAGAGGAGGCAGAGGGGGTAGAGGAGGCAGAGGGGGCAGAGGGGGCAGAGGAGGCAGCCAGAGAGAAGGTTTGAGCAGGAGGAATGCGACAAGCGAGGTCCACCCTCACCCCTCATGGCTTGTTCATGGGACCATTGCTGTTTTTAATATATATGTGACTATATTTAATATATATGTGACTATAACCTATACCTGCAGGAGTGAGCTCGGGCATGTCATCAATGTTTGCCTGCGACACGAAGCTAATGAACGACCTTCTCAAACCCGCAATTCCAAAGGTAAGGATGATGGGAAAAGGGAGAGAAAGGAGACCAGAAGGCATCTTCACCATAAGGGAAAGTGGATACTGTATATAGTTCCTATACACACACACACACACACACACACACACACACACACACACACACACACACACACACACACACACACACACACACACACACACACACACACACACACACAGTAACACGTGTGCATAAGGGACACAGAGGGGGAAAATAAACCAAATAAACAAGGACAGACTCTTTTCAAAAATTGAGAGCAGGAAAAAAGAGGACACAGGTGGAAGCTGGAAACGTCAGGGCGTCGAAGAAATTATAGGAGATACAGGTTTCCTCAATCTCAAGGAGATAAGGATATCTCAAGCAGATATCAAGGAGATAACCTTCCCAGTACGAGTTGATAACAAGCGGAACGCGAGCACAACATGCTGCAATATAGCACAGCGTGTACCAATGGATCCCACAGTAAGGAAAGAGAAAGTAGAAAGAGAGAAGAGGTTAAAACAGAAGGAAGAGAAGGCGGAGCAACAGAGAAAACGAAAAAGAAAAAAAAACGAAGGAGACAGACGGGAATAAGGGTAGAAAAAGGAGGAGGAGGAGGAGGAGGAAGAGGGGGAGGAAGATAGAGAAGTAAAGAAGGGATACAGAGCAAGAGGCGAACAATAATAATACCCCTAACTATCTTGCACTTTCACCTCCAATCACGTTATTATTGATATCCTTCCTTCCTTCCTTCCTTCCTTCCTTCCTTCCTTCCTTCCTTCCTTCCTTCCCATCAAGTCTTCCAACTCTTCCTTCCTTCCTCCCTCCCTCCCTCCCTCCCTCCCTCCTACCTTCCCAACCACTCCCCGGCAAAACCAGTAACAACCCAGATGCATAATAACCCGGGCACCCACAACACCACCTATCCATCAAAGGACCCATGGGGGCAGCGGCCGACTGATTCCTTTCCACCTCTCTCTCTCTATCCTCCACCTACCCACGGGTAGAATAGAAAGAACGGTCGGTAGCAAAGACTGGGAAAGGGGGGAGGGAGGAGGAGGGACTGGGGGAGGTGAGGTAGGGACCTGGAAGGGGGGGGGGGGGGTCACGAGAGAGAGGGAAGGGAAGGAAAGGGGGGAGGGGGATGGAAGGGGGAAAGGGGCGGGTGGGTTTGTTCGAGGAGAAATTATTTAATGGGGCAAGATAATTTTATGGACGAACTTCACCAGTCTCGTCCATGGCACCAATTGATATGGTGGACAAGCCCAGGCAGCCGTGTGTGTGTGTGTGTGTGTGTGTGTGTGTGTGTGTGTGTGTGTGTGTGTGTGTGTGTGTGTGTGTGTGTGCGCGAGTGTGTGTGTGTGTGTGTGTGTGTGTGTGTGTGTGTGTGTGTGTGTGTGCGCGCGTGTGTGTGTGTGTGTGTGTGTGTGTGTGTGTGTGTGTGTGTGTGTGTGTGTGTGTGTGTGTGTGTGTGTGTGTGTGTGTGTGTGTGAGCCTATCCCTTAAAAACTGTAGTCTGTGGCGTGAATGTCATCACCCATGACTTAAAAAGTCCAATCTGTCTTTCCACCTAGACAAAGATCTTAGAAAATCTCTATGTAAAGACGATTTACTGGAAGAAAAGTGCTCATGTGAGAGAGAGAGAGAGAGAGAGAGAGAGAGAGAGAGAGAGAGAGAGAGAGAGAGAGAGAGAGAGAGAGAGAGAGAGAGAGAGAGAGAGAGAGAGAGAGAATAATATAACACACCACAACTACAATGATTAAGAAAATCAGTAGCAGCCGTGATGAGGATTCGAACCTGCGCACACACACTTGGGTACACCCAAGCCCCACGTCGTGGTGCAGTGGTCCAGGGCGTGGGCTTGGGAATAGCACTAATAGTACTGCTGCTATTTACTCCCACTAGCACTGCTAATTCTATTTATCCTGTTAATGCTTCATATGATCCTTACTGATAGATCAGTCTTATTTCCACCACCTTTGCTGCTGCTACTTCTATTCTTACTGCTAGAGCAGCTGCTAGCAGTTCTAGTACTGCTAGTGGATGGCATAAGTAGGGGTGAGGAACTATTGTGGGGTTCCCCCCCCCCTTCTTCTCCTCTCTTCCAAACACTATAAACATCATCATTTGCATGCTTCCACCTCGCCACTTCTTTCATTTCCATAAGAATTTTTAATATCCTGGTGGGAGAGAGAGAGAGAGAGAGAGAGAGAGAGAGAGAGAGCTGCATAATATCGTAGCCATCTACATATTCCTCAAAAATTGTGCACATATCTTAATGATGTTTGGCTTGTTCAACATTTACAAATACAAGGCTGTTCCGACAGAGTAGTTCAGTTTGCTTCGGTCTGAAAATTAAATGTTTTAAATGTATTTAAATTAATGTTTATACGTGCTCAATATTCACGTATAAAACGTGAATGTGTATTTTATTTTTATATGTCAAATCGTTTTAAACCATTTGTTGTGTCCCACACATTTTCGATCAATCATCATTGACTCTTAAGATATATTTTCTTCAACTACTTCCCCATTCTCTTTTTTAACCTGTACATTACCACGCATTTTCTTTCAGTCGATTCCCATTTTCTAACACTATCCGCCATGCCCTAACTCAACTATTTTTTCTTCTACCGGCCCCCTCGAACACACGAAGGGCATACCAGTCTCTCCTCCAATAAGCCTCAGTCACAACACCATAACCCTCGAATGGAGTCGTTTGTGAATGGAGGAGTGAGTCTCGAGCCTATCCCTCCCCCTGGGTGAAGAGAGAAAGGCTCGAGGGTAGGGAGGGATTCGAACCCAGAAAGTGGCCAATCATCCATCACCATTTTGATATTGTCCTTCGTAGAAACCCCTTCCTCGTCTATGGCTTCTAAACCGGGTCTGAAAGTGTTAATTCAGGCGAGAGAGAGAGAGAGAGAGAGAGAGAGAGAGAGAGAGAGAGAGAGAGAGAGAGAGAGAGAGAGAGAGCTTCTGCCTCGTCTAGTTCCACAATTCCATATAAATTGTAAATATATTAGGCATCCTATCTAAGGTAATTTTTTGTGTCTGTGGAGTGTATCTGTGGTGTTGGAGATGCTGTGGTGTGTATCTGTGGTGCTGGATATGCTGTACACCTCAGGTGCTGGAAGCCACACATAGAAGTATAAAAACCAAATTATACAAAGGTAGAGAAGTACTCAACGGAGCCCCCGTACCGTGTGTATACTCAGTATACTCACGGTGAGTATACCTGGAAGTGTGGTGTATACTCACCTATTTCCGCCTGTGGGATGGAGCTCAAGCTTGTGGGAAAGGGGGGGCTTATCACCTTCCCAGTCACTGGTGATCACAGACAGTGACTTCTAACCCAGATTTATATATTCTACTTCTCCCTTTTCAGACTGTAAATGGAGTCGTATTCTACTACTACTACCTCTTCTACTTTACTCTATCTACCTCCATCTACTCTTACGATGCAAAAATACTCTCTCTCTCTCTCTCTCTCTCTCTCTCTCTCTCTCTCTCTCTCTCTCTCTCTCTCTCTCTCTCTCTCTCTCTCTCTCTCTCTCTCTCTCTTCCTTTCTCTGTCTCATCAGCTCTATCCCACGGTGGCAGTTGGAGAAATGTTTTGAATACATTAAATGACACAAAAGAGGAAAGGAATGCAAGATATTGACGATACAATATGTTGAAGAAGGGAGGGAAAGGGAGGAGGGAGGGGAGGATAGAATGGAGAAAGGGAAGGATAGAAGATAGGGGGAAAATAGAAGAGAGGTGGAGTGGGAGGGAGGGAGAGAACAGAGGGATGGCGGGAAAGACGGAAGGTAGGAGGGATAGAGGGAAGGAAGGAAGAAAGGAAGGAAGGAGAAAGGGAAGGAAGAAAGGAATAGCGTGGTACTTTTCCGTTCGGTTAGAATCTGCTATTATCACTATCTGAAAAGGTCAGCAGTACGCTCCACATTATCTGATATATCCCAGGTGTGTGAGAGAAAGAGAGAGAGAGAGAGAGAGAGAGAGAGAGAGAGAGAGAGAGAGAGAGAGAGAGAGAGAGAGAGAGAGAGAGAGAGAGAGAGAGAGAGAGAGAGAGAGAGAGGTGCAGAGGTTGGGAAATATAGTGATGAAACTAGACTAGCAGGTATTAACGTAATATTTAAATCAGAATTAATATTTCTCTGCCTGTCATAATTCCTTTCCACCACCCACCCCAACCCCAACCCTAACCCCAACGACCCTACAACACCCCCCCACTACCTAAATGTGTCCTACCTGTCCCCCTCTTCCCCCCCCTCACCCCTCAGACAGTTACCTGGTTCCCATACCTGTGTGTTTTCTCCAAAGACTCACTCACGCGAAGTACCTGTCAATTGACAGGTTGTCAGGACATGAAGGGGCGTCTCTTTTTCCCCCTCTCCGTCTTGAGGGGTCCCCCGTCTAACGTTCCCGTCTCAAGCCTGTCCAGTTCTAATGGTGGGGGGGGGGGGACGGGCGCAACACCTACTTTTGCTGCATTAATTAAATTCAAACAAGTGCTGCGAATTTCTTCATTTGGGCTGATTAAGAGTACGAGAACACCTGGGAGACCAGGTGATTCCTCCAATGCACTCCCCTTCCACGTGTTCATCTCCCATGCTCCCCCCTCCCCCGTGTTCATCTCCCATGCTCCCCCCTCCCACGTGTCCATCTCCCATGCTCTTTACCCCACAAGCTTAGAGAGGGGGAAATGGAACTAACCCAAAGGGGAGAAAGGGGGGGTAGGTAGGTAGGTAGGTAGGGGTGAAAAGGGGTGCATGAGCTACCCATTAGGTAGAAAGGGGTGAAGGGGGCTGGATGAGGGGGGGTAGCCGAAAAGGTGAAGAGCGGCGTCCTTTGCAAATGACCCCATGGAAAAGGGAGAAAGAAAATAATGCAAAGGGAGGATTAGGGGGAGATAAGGTATCCGATGGAGAGTAGGGATGAGGCAGATGAGAGGGTATAAGGGAGATGGGCAGGATAAGAGGACGAGAGAGAGAAAGAGAGATGGATAAGGATCAAGTAGAAGGGGATCAACAAGAGAGAGAGAGAGAGAGAGAGAGAGAGAGAGAGAGAGAGAGAGAGAGAGAGAGAGAGAGAGGAGAGAGAGAGAGAGAGAGAGAGAGAGGGTGTTGAAAGAAGTGTGTGAATGTGTGAGAGGGG
Source organism: Procambarus clarkii (assembly GCF_040958095.1). NCBI lineage: Eukaryota > Metazoa > Arthropoda > Malacostraca > Decapoda > Cambaridae > Procambarus > Procambarus clarkii. Next base: position 12,012,254 of record NC_091175.1, on the reverse strand, counting down.
ATCGAGAGGGGAAAGGTGGTGTAAGGGGAGATGGAAAGGGTGTATGTGAGTGTGTGTGAGAGAGAGGAAGGGTGAGGGGGGGGGGGAGGAAGAAGTCACTCGTCGCCCAGGTGAGGTCCCTGAGGCAGCTTCCATCAACGGGTAGGTGAGGAACGGCCTTGTAAGGGACAGAGGAGGGATGAGGGTGAAGGGACGGGGGATAGGTGCGGCAGCGGCGGCCATTGTTTTGAACACTTAATTGGATGGATAGAGTCTTTGAAGCACTCGCTTGCCATAACGGAACGGGAATATATATATATATATATATATATATATATATATATATATATATATATATATATATATATATATATATATATATATATATATATATATATATATATATATATATATATATATAATTTCGTTTCGTATTTGAATTCTAAACATTTTAACTTAACATTTACGTATGAAGTTGAGGTTACTTAGGAAAAAATAACAGCAACTCTAGACGCATTAATTACTAATATTGGCGGTTAATTATTATTTCAGCTTATTGTAAACCAATATACACGAGATTAGGTTTACATTATTTGAGTGTTTGTTCTCAACTAATTAATTTCAATACAATTTAAAGTTCTAACTATATCTTCAATCTTTGTATCGATTGCACATTATTTAATGTTGAAATTAATTTCTTGCAAGAGTTCTTTGAATCAAAATGCTGTTTCGAACGAAGTATTTTATATACTGAATTGTTACATATCGTTAAAATGACCACAGAGGAAAAAAATATATTAATTACGTCAATTTTTTTTTATCTGAGTACTGCTCGCAATCACATTAAATTGTAACTTCGTAAAATTCTTAGATTTTACTGTCTACAAATTAGTTTTCCGTCCGTGTTTACCAATAATAATATTGGAAACTGCTTAAATCGTAGATACATACTTTCCCTTCTGTCCTTATAGATCTCGCGTTGTTTATTTTCTTGAAGTGTTCGAACTGTAGCAGCGTTCCGACACGAGAGGAACATATATACCTCACAATACCTTAAACGCCTGTCAACGTATCTCTTTCCTCATAAGTGTGTCTCACAATCTCTTACCTCACAAGTGTGCTACTCTCAAACAAGTTGCATTCACTGCAGTGAGCAATCACTGTGTAGAAAGGGAGGGGTCGACAACCTGTTCACTTACAGCGCTTTCACCGTTCTGTCTCTCAAGTGCCAGCGACTACGCTTCAACACGTTCTGAATCACGAAAATGAGACATGAGTTGAATGACCGAGAATCCTCAGCTTAGATGTTCGTACACTGACCTTCACGAAAATGAGACATGAGTTAAATGACCGAGAATCCTCAGCTTAGATGTTCGTACACTGACCTTCACGAAAATGAGACATGAGTTAAATGACCGAGAATCCTCAGCTTAGATGTTCGTACACTGACCTTCACGAAAATGAGACATGAGTTGAATGACCGAGAATCCTCAGCTTAGATGTTCGTACACTGACCTTCGTCTTCCAAATGTGGTTTGGTATTTTTTTTTTATTATACATTATATATGTTCTATTGTGAATATATATATTTTTAAGTATTACTTAGCAAATCTTTTATTTACATTCATATTGTTTTAGTCTCTTAATTACTAAATTTTGCTTATTTTTTTTTTATTTATGAGTTTTAGCTAATTTGGCTAATTATGTAGCATTTTAGGACTGACGATGGAGTATGATCTTCGAAACTTTTTTATTTTTTAATAAATTAAAGATGTGTATCTTTTTTCTGATGCTACTGCTCCTCACATAGAAATTACGAGAGGAAAACTCATCTCTGACTATACATAAATACTGTATACATATATATATATATATATATATATATATATATATATATATATATATATATATATATATATATATATATATATATATATATATATATATATATATGGCAAGTTGATCCCCTTACATTTACGCTCTTTGCACAATGTTCGATTCCCGGGGGGGAGGAGGAGGGGGAGGAGGAGAGTTTTTGTTGTTTGACACAAGTGGGAGAGATGTGTGTGTCCACAGGGGCGCCAGGCCCCGGGGCTCCGGCCAGATCACCAGGTAATCTGCCCCGGGGATTCCCTCCCGTGCACTTCATTTCGACAAGTTGATGATGACGCGGGCTGGAGCCGGCGCTCTGCTCATGATGGGGGGGGGGAGGGTTGGTGCAGCTGCTGCTGCTGCTGCTGCTGCCTGACTTGCTGCTGCTGCTGCTGCTGCTGCTGCTCCACCAGGGGGGGAGGCTCTCTTCATGCACCAGGGGGCGTTTTATTGTTAAGCGTACTGAGTACCTCCTACTCTCTCTCTCTCTCTCTCTCTCTCTCTCTCTCTCTCTCTCTCTCTCTCTCTCTCTCTCTCTCTCTCTCTCTCTCTCTCTCTCTCTCTCTCTCTCTCTCTCTCTGACGAAGGAGTCATAACTCCATCATCAGTGTTAAAACAAGAATATATGCAGTGCAAGATTAGCTAAAAAAAAACATTATTGTACTAATCAAAATCAGATACTCATCAAATTAATTAAAACGACTACAAATTAAAAACCTAAAACTAAACTGAATACAAAATACAAGACAGATATACATACACAAGGACAACAGAAGAACAAAAACTTAACGACATACCTGAAGAAAAACGCCAATTAACTCGTTAACAACCGTCTCGATGACTCGTTGAACTGTTCAACTCGAGGTCTCGTTCTTGCGATCGAGGCATTTCGTCAGATGTTGAGAGTTCAAGGCGAGACGAACCCCAAGACACAACAGAGAACGTCGCTGTGGGTGAAGGAGGGGGGGTCGTGGCCCCCTATTCTTAGACACACACATTGCCTAACAGGCCGAAAATTACGGTATGAGATACACCCACATGATCACCAATACGGTGTTTAATGCAGGCGACGAGTCACAATAACGGGGCTGAAGTATGTTGACCAATCAACACACTAGAAAATGAAGGGACGACGACGTTTCGGTCCGTCCTGGACCATTCTCAAGTCCTAGACCCATTCTAATAATCGACTTGAGAATGGTCCAGGACGGATCGAAACATCGTCGTCCCTTCATTTTCTGGTGTGTTGATTGGTCAACATACGGTGTTTAATGTTTCGTGTAAGGCATTTCCCACACTTCGAACATTTAAAAAGATACAAAACACCATATTTGACTTCAAAGGGCAGGTTATCTTGAGGTTATCTTGAGAGGATAGGGGATAATTCCGTTTTAAATAGCTTCCAATGTTGTTGTTGTTGTTAGTAAACACGAATTGGTAAAATGAATTTGTGGATATGTTTAAGAATATTCCGAAAGTTCCTATTTTTATTAGAATTTTATTAGAAGAATATTCCGACCAGGAGACCTGGTCGACGACCGGGCCGCGGGGACGCTAAGCCCCGGAAGCACCTCAAGGTAACCTCAAGGGATGTAATACCTTCCAGTACCTAGGTATGGGAATTTGATATGATTAGGTATATCGTTAGAGGCTGTGGGAATAGGTTTAAATTGATAGCTAACAATCAGAATACTATAAAATATCTTACTAGGAAACGCACTTCAGACAAAAAAAAATCCTCCAAAAACTTCAGTGTCAAAATATTTTATAATTCGAACGAATTCGAATTCGAACAGAGATTATCAGCGCTATTTATTAAAGTTTTGATAACACTAAGGTGTTGTTAACCTTTCATTGCGGGTCTTTGTGACTGTTGTGACTAATTCTTTGTGACTATTACACACAAAGAAATCACAGTAACGTGACATACCAGTAAGGAAATCCGCTGGAGCCCGTGGTGGAGATTCGAACCCGTGCGCTGATAGACCCCATTTGATAAATCACCTTACTGCGATTTCTTACTGTGTCTTGAAAGAGGGGGGCGGCGTTAGAGGGATAATTTCTAGATGACATAAGCCAGAGTGAATGGGGCGGGTTGGCGGGGGGGGCGGGGGGGGGGTTGTTTGAAACCCCTGCTTCAGCTTCAGTGGAAACCTCAGGAATCCGCGAAGGTTCAGTTGAACCCCAGAATTCTCTTGACTATGTCGTCTAGAGAGCGTGTGTGTGTGTGTGTCTGGGAATAGCCAACGCATAGGTTCGAATCCTCATCACTACTGTGGATTTTCTGATTGTGACTATTGTTAATTTTCTTATGGATATTTAAGATTCTACGTAAATACCTGTTACCATCTTCAGACGGATAAACAATAGATTACTTAATTTTGTCCATTTTATTGTTCGGCGTTTTATCATCAGGAATACACACTATACCCAGAGGACACAAATATACTAAGCTTACTAAGCTATACTAAGCTAAGCTAAGTTGTTGCTTTAGATTTAGCTTCTCGGTACTCATTGCTTCTTATCTCTCTCTTCCAAAGACGTTAAGAGTAACTACCTTAGCTTTTCCTAGCAACTTTTGCCTATCTAGTCTGGTGATGTTTGTATGGACTTTTATCCTGTCTCATTTTGCGTTGGACGAAATATGAACTCTACATGCTGGCGCTGCATATTTCAAATTGGTCTGACATATGTGGCGTTCAAATTTTTGTTCAAGGCGTTCATACATTAACACCGCTCATGCATCTCACGATATACAGTTGATGTGGGCTTCATGAGATAAGTTTGTGGCGACTGCATCCTCTTAATTTTTTTTGTATGTCCAGCTCTAGAAAAATTTTTGACTCTTAAATTATGTAACTAAGTAAATTTCTAAGCAAATAATAATTAAATAAGTAAATAATTCTAAGTAAATTATGACCGACCTCCTGGTCCACTGATCTTCACTATTCTGCATTTGCAGTGGTGATGCTGTCGGCTCTCATGCTGTCAAAGTGGTGTGGCATTTGCAGTGGTGATGCTGTCGGCTCTCATGCTGTCAAAGTGGTGTGGCATTTGCAGTGGTGATGCTGGTCATGCTGTCAAAAGGCTTTTAATAGCCATTTGTTAGACAAATTCTTAAGTGACGTTTTCCCATTGGTTGTCATCATTTTTGCATCATGCGCAAATTCAGAAGGAAGAAGTACCTTGGTGGAAGCTCATCACTGACCTCATAACTCATCACTGACCTCATAACTCATCACTGACCTCATAACTGATCACTGGTGGTGAAGTGATGTAGTCTGTGGCTTAGGTCCTTCTCTTTCGTAGCTTCTTCCCTGACATAATCTAGCTAATCTAGTTACACAGTTCAAGGAATTATTAGATTCGAGAACGACCACAAGTGCAGCCCAACTTGTCAAAGGTGTCATCATTCTGTCAACGACTCACATGCTGTCAAAGGCTCTCATGACAGTTCATAACTACGCAGTTTGCTCTCTAGCTGGTTGTTTAGCATTTGATGGTTTGTGTCTCACCTGTTGTATATGGGCACTATCTTGGCTCTCTTGAGGTTATCTTAAGATGATTTCGGGGCTTAGCGTCCCCCGCGGCCCGGTCCTCGACTTTTTATTACACACCCCCACCAGCAAGCAGCTCGTAGCAGCTGTCTAATTCCCAGGTACCTATTTACTGCTAGGTGAACAGAGACATCAGCGTGAGAGAAACTCTGCCCATCTGTTTCCGCCTCCGCCGGGAATCGAACCCGGAATCTTAGGACTACGAATCCCGAGCGCTGTACACTCAGCCGTCAGGCCCCCTGTTAGAATTATAGCTTAAAAAATGGCAAGCTTCAAGAATTCTGGTATTTCTGTTTCTTGGGGGTGGACGGTAGAGCGACGGTCTCGCTCCATGCAGGTCAGCGTTCAATCCCCGACCATCCAAGTGGTTTGGCACTATTCCTTCCCCCCGTCCCATCCCAAATCCTTATCTTGACTCCTTCCAAGTGTTTCGAAGGAGGTGTTTGTACACCTTCAATAGGTATACTTGTTGTGTATCATGGTAAGTGGTCAGCACAGGGCCTCAGCACCTTCTCCCAGTGTCCCTGGGGAGATCCTGTGGGCTGTCACACCCTTGATCATGTCCAATTACAGTAAAAAAGAAAAATCCTTACGTCTACCTGGCAATTTTCACATTTCTTCTGTTTTTCTTTTCTCGCTGATTTTTTTTGTTATTCCTTTTGTTATTGCATGCTTTGTCATTCCTTTTTCCGTTCTTTGTCGTTCATTTGTTTGCGCAGTTCTGTTGTACACCTTCACATACATGAGCTAAACAATTGTTCTTGTGTTCTTCTAATCAAATGTTCTTTCCAGATAATGAAATTGATCAGCAACTTGCCTGTGTTTGCGAGTGAACAGGGAATAGAATGATCAGGGTGAAAGCACCAAGCCATTACGAGTATATAGCACTTGGAAGGGGTCAGGATAAGAATTTGGGATGGGACGGGGGAGGGAAAGGAATGGTGACCAACCACTTGTGGACGGTCGAGGGGAATTGAACGCCGACCTGCATGAAGCGAGACCGACGCTCTACCGTCCAGCCCAAGTGGTTGGGCGAGCTTCATCGTGTTTTATTTGTTTTGCATCTCGCTATGTTTTGCCTCCCAATGTGTGGGAAGAAAGGCGTTCACTTGAGGGTTTAATTTTTGTCTGTATCTTTCCCTTTATTTACCTGTTTATTTTCTTAGTTGCAAATGTTTTATTGTTGCTCGTTTTTTTTCCCCACACCACACACACACACCCCAGGAAGCAGCCCGTGACAGCTGACTAACTCCCAGGTACCTATTTACTGCTAGGTAACAGGGGCACTTAGGGTGAAAGAAACTTTGCCCATTTGTTTCTGCCTCGTGCGGGAATCGAACCCGCGCCACAGAATTACGATTCCTGCGCGCTATCCACCAGGCTACGAGGCCCCTCTCGTGGGAGGCAGAGAGTTCAATGCTGTGTGTCAAGGACGCTTGACAATAGCGTTGGACCCAGTCAATCCGCACACTGATACAAATTTAATTTATGGCAGGTTTTCTTTACGTAAGACATGGATTTTGGACACCATTTCTGTCTGTCTCTCTCTCTCTCTCTCTCTCTCTCTCTCTCTGTCTTCTCTCTCTCTCTCTCTCTCTCTCTCTCTCTCTCTCTCTCTCTCTCTCTCTCTCTCTCTCTCCTCCCTTCTCTTCCTTCTCTGCTCCTCTCTCCCTTTGCTACCTAACCCATCGTCTCCAATCACTCGCAAACATCCTCACTACTCTCCTCACACTCCCCTCCCCCCTCCCCTCTCCCCTCCCATCAGCTGTAAGGGAAGAGGACACACACACATGACACCATACCCCATCCGGCCCGCTTCCCTCTCCCTCCCACTAAGCAGAAGGTGTTAATAGCTTGTTGGGATGTCAGGTCAACCTTCTCATCTTCCCCCTCCCTGTATCTCAACCCCCCCCTCTCCCCCTCCCCCTCCCTTCCCCTTTACACAGCGAATACACTCGCTGACAGCCATCACAACACAGGTCAAAGGTCAGCAGTCGTGCGGAAAGGGGCGTGAAGTTAGTGAGGTAAAATTAGGAACAGAGGAATGGAGGGAGGGAAAGGAAGGGGGGGAGAGAAGGGGAAGGGAGGGAAAGGAAGGGGGGAGAGAAGGGGAAGGGAGGGAAAGGAAAGGGGGGGGAGCAGAGACAAATGATAAGAGAGAGAGAGAGAGAGAGAGAGAGAGAGAGAGAGAGAGAGAGAGAGAGAGAGAGAGAGAGAGAGAGAGAGAGAGAGAGAGAGAGAGAGAGAGAGGTAAGGGACGTGGGAGTACATAGGAAAAACAGATAATATAAGAAAGCACATTTAATGAGGAGGTCGAACTGGTGTGAACCTCTTCACCCACTGAATCCTCAGCCACTTGGGATGGTCGGTATAGCGACGGTCTCGCCGTCGAAACGACCACGTTTCGATCCGTCCTGGATCGAAACCTGAACCATTCTCAAGTCGATGAGACTTGAGAATGGTCCAGGACGGACGGAAACGTCGTCGTCCCTTCACTTTCTAGTGTGTGGTCTGGTCAACATACTTCAGCCACGTTATTGTGACTCATCGCCTGCACACTGTCATATTAATTCAAGATGGGAGGGTTGGGGCTTCAGGATTCCCGTATTATGGTAATGTGTGTATATCTCTCTCTGTCCAACCGCTTTGTTTTCACTGTCAATTTGATTTTCGTATCGTTCTTTGCTCCCAGACAGGGAGAAAAATCTGCAGGCATTGGGGGGTTTCTGTCTCTGTCACGACACAGTTACAATGTTCAGGATTCACTTGCGAGATACAAGAATTGAGATGTATGTCAAATACTTGAATAGTTGTCGATGAAGGAGCGACCTGAGATGACAGCTGATATGTGGTGGGAGAAGCTCGACAATTTGTGCTTTGTTAGGTCTTAAGCCCTATTAACCACTACAGGGTTACTAAAGCCACTACAATATTTTTGTCCAGGCATATACAGGCAAAATTTTTGTCCTGAACATAGTCTAAGACTTAAGTATAACTGTAAATATTCGGCAAGAAGTGAAGTACTATACCTTTCAGTGCAATTTATCCATGTGAGGTTCGACTACCTCACGCAATTAGTGTTAATCACCTTCTTTCCCTATCTACCTCTACCCCTCTCCCCCTATTCCCCCCCCCCCGCTCCCCACCCGCTTACCTGTAATTTGATCTTCGACTGGAAGAGAGAGAGAGAGAGAGAGAGAGAGAGAGAGATGGTGCACCTTTTAGCCGATAAACGAGTCTCACACCAGGGTGGGGCTTTCACACACTGGCCTAGCACCTTCTCCTCATCCTGGACTGGAATCCCCTACTCCTCTTTCCCCAATTCATCCAAGCATACATCCCCCGTCCTCTTCCTCACCCAGGCTTGGGGTCACCACCAGATCAGCGGACAGCATCGTCCTAGAGGCCAGAAATTGTTAAGCTCTACAATCCCTTATTGTGGCATTTTCGTCCCACTCTCGTTAACAAAATGTCTTCTCGTTAAATATTATATTGTAATTATCTCATCAAAATTAAAAAAAAAATACGAAAAATTACAATTTTGTTGTATTGACACAGTTACTCATTTGTTCTTGTTTTTGTTCAGTGTTCAATGGAAGTTATTTGTAAATGTCCACATGCTCACATGATTACTTTTTCTTACTTAAAATAAACGCTACGATATGTATATAACGTTAAGAAATACTTAGATTTTTTATGAAACAAATGAGCGATGTTTATGTGTCTATATTCCCTGTGTGCTTTCTCTAAGTTGTCTCCTAATAACACTTTAGTATGTCCCCCACATGCCCAAAGTGTGTGTGGGGGGGGGGGAAGGGCATGTGGTACCCCCGGAGATGGTATTCCGCCCCTACAAAGAGGGCTTCTGGCACCCCTCCAAGAAAGGGCTTCTTGCTTCCCCTCCAGAGAAATGCTTCTCTGGAGGGAAAGCATTTCTTTCACCTCAGGGGTGAAGGGGCAAGCATTTTCTTTCACCTCACTGCCCCCACCCCCCAATCCCCCCCAGAGAGAATTTCTCGTAGCCCCTGAAATGGTTCAGAACCAAACCTGCTCTAAAATGAGAGATTTGCCTGAGTTAAAGGTTTTACTAGACTGAGAGAGAGAGAGAGGAAGAGATTGGTCTGAACGAAGGGAAAGAGATTGGTCAAGACTTGAGGAAATATCATCCTAATTCTAGATTCTAGATTGCAGGAGACGAGGGAGAGATTGGTCTCGCAGGAGCGGAGGAGAGAGAGAGAGACACAAGAAAGCAGGGAGGGAACGGAGGGGGAAAATGAAGAGAAAGAAGGATGAGGAGGAGGAGGAGGAAGAGGAGGAGGACACAAGACAGGAAGAATCCTTAGAGGGGGGGGGGGGCAGAGACGGCCCCACTGACCGGAAGTGTCGGTTGCCGTGTCCAGATGTCGTGTCTGAGGGCTCGAGGGGAGGAGGGGGGAAGAGGGGCAACGAGGGGAGAGGAGACGGAAGAGAAATGGATAGGAAGTGAATGGAAAAAGGGGAGATGTAAGGACGAAGAGGTGAGAGGTGGAGTACCAAGAAGACATTGAAAATATGATATCGGAAAATAGAGTAGCGGCAGACAGACTGCAGAACGGGAGATTATCTTGAGGTTATCTTGAGGTTATCTTGAGATGATTTCGGGGGCTTAGCGTCCCCGCGGCCCGGTCCCTCGACCAGGCCATCTTTTTTGTTACACATCCCCCAGGATCTCAGGACTACGAGTCCGAAGCGCTGTCCACTCAGCTATCAGGCGCCTATGCCCTCTGACCTCACTCGGTTGGGTTGTTAAAGCCAGGTGTGGCAGTTGATGACCACCCCTCCCCCCTCCCCCCCCTCTTCCCAAATATAAAAGACGATCCACAACAATCCCCATCTCTACTTACAACAATCCATACGTTCCCCCACAACACAACCACAACCTCCCACAACCTCTCAAAGCAACAACCAAATCCCCTCCCCCCCCCTCCTAACCCCCTCCCAATGGTAAATATCCTCAGACACCAATTAACAAATACCCGCCACACCCACCCCCACCCCCCTTTCTTCCCTTTCCACCCCCTCTCTCTCCCTTCCACCCTCTTCCATCTTCCCCTCCCCCATCCCACCCATCTTCACCCACACAGCTACTGGACGCTGGGGTTATCGCCAGACGATAACTCGAGGATAACTACTCAAGGTTTCAATCTTGGTCTTCAGTTCTATATTACTGTGAATAACGTGATCTGGTTCGTCATTGGGTGACAGACGGAGCTTCGAGGGATTCTTAGAGCATCTTTAACAACCTCGAAGATCGTTGACGCACCTCTGGTAACACTGGACCTCAAAGGATCCTTTGGAACACTACTTTGGAGGTCTTTGGGGGAAAGGTTCCTTCGGAAACCTCCACGATCTTCGGAAACCTTCGAATGGCCTCCACAGGCTTCTTTGGAACATTTCTCAGTCATTCTCGAGTGAGATTCTTGAGAAATCTCTGATTTTCTTTGAAGTACCTCGGAGATATCTTTGTGGATCTTCTGGAGCACCTCAGAGATAATCGCGGAGATCGTTGGGACACATCAGAGGGATTTTCTTGTCCCGGTGGAAATCTTCCCCTACTTTCGGGAGATTTTCTTTTTCCCACCGTATGATACGGGGAGGATGGCTCTAATCCCCCCTTCCCTTCCCACATGTACACACGCACGCGCGCACACACACACACACACACACACACACACACACACACACACACACACACACACACACACACACACACACACACACACATACAACGAATGCATTAGGAAGTGATGTGGTGGAGGCTGACTCCATACACAGTTTCAAGTGGAGATATGATAGAGCCCAATAGGCTCAGGAATCTGTACACCTGTTGATTGACGGTTGAGAGGCGGGACCAAAGAGCCAGAGCTCAACCCCCGCAAACACAACTAGGTGAGTACACACACACACACACACACACACACACACACACACACACACACACACACACACACACACACACACACACACACACACACACACACACAAAAGGGCGCTGGTAGCTGAGTGGTACAGCGTGTAGGACTCGTAATTCTGTGGCCCGGGTTCGATTCCCGGAACCAGGCAGAAACAATGAGCAAAGTTTCTTTCACCCCTGAATGCCGCTGTTACCTAGCAGTAAATAGGTACCTGGGAGTTAGACAGCTGCTACGGGCTGCTTCCTGGGAGATGTGTAACAAAAAGGAGGCCTGGTTGAGGACCGGGCCGCTGGGACGCTAATCCCCGAAATCATCTCAAGATAACCTCAAGATAGATCATCCCAACGTGGATGCTACGAGAAACCGATAACAACTCGGGATAGCCACTTACTATGAAGTAGATAACAAGTTATTGGTAACAGAAAAGTTGTTAGAAGGCATTTAGACCACTAATACAAATAGTGCCAAGAACGGCGAAGTGAGACACATTAGAGGCACTAAACTACCGGCCTTCTTCTTGAGGTTATCTTGAGATGATTTCGGGGCTTTAGTGTCCCCGCGGCCCGGTCCTCGACCAGGCCTCCACCCCCAGGAAGCAGCCCGTGACAGCTGACTAACACCCAGGTACCTATTTTACTGCTAGGTAACAGGGGCATAGGGTGAAAGAAACTCTGCCCGTTGTTTCTCGCCGGCGCCTGGGATCGAA
>NC_091175.1:11973503-11999686 GCF_040958095.1 Procambarus clarkii | reverse complement strand
CCCACCCCAACCAGAGAGAGAGAGAGAGAGAGAGGGGAAACCTCTCCCTCCCTTCTTGTTGGGGAAAGATGGGGAACGCCTTGGGAAAAGGGGGTGGGTGGGAGTGGGGGGAGAGAGAGGACACATTTCCCCTTTGTTATCGTCCGCTTTTCCTCTTTTTTCCCTCCCTTACTCTTCCTCCCATTCCTTCCATCGCTCTTACTTCTGAATCTCGTCATCGGGACGTGTCATCGAAGCTTCAAGCTGTGGTCGGAAAAGCTGGCGACTCGGACCACCTGAACACGGGGGTTCGAGATCCCCCAGCAGCTGGTGTTTACCTCGGGTCGTGCGAAGCTTTGTGAGAAGTGGACGAAGTTGTCTGGCTCACTCGTGTTCCTCGGAGCACAACGCCTTGACTTGAAAATACGGTGCTCATTGAATATTCCTTTTGCTCATTTTTCTGTTGAGAGCCCCCATTGAGCACACAGGATAGTGCGGAGTGAGAGAGAGAGAGAGAGAGAGAGAGAGAGAGAGAGAGAGAGAGAGAGAGAGAGAGAGAGAGAGAGAGAGAGAGAGAGAGAGAGAGAGAGAGAGAAAGTCTTTAGTCTTGACGTTCGAAAACAACGGGTCCTTCAATACCAGTAAGATGTCTGAAACCTTACTCTACTATGTATGCGGGGGCTAAAATGGTTAAGAATCTCAGCCCAACTTTGTTAGACAATCAGAAGTCGGCAGTCACGACACAAGGCGCTCAGCCGTCGATACACTCGAGAGGTATCTGTGCTCTTTTCAATAACGTCATTCCGTCAGCGATCATTCTTTCAAAAGGCAGACGGCCAGTCGGATCCACCGTGTTGTCTCAACATAGAGATATGCGTGAAATCAGCTGATCACATCAGCTGATCACATCAGCTGATCAAATCAGCTGATCACGCCAGCTGATCACATGAAGTCTCTAGGCAAACAGTTCGAGCCAACATCATGCTAAACCTAATAATAATTGCAACTTAACATTAAATCAAGTGTATTTCTAATGAGAATTACACAATAAGCTCATTAAATTAGTTTCTAGGGTTCATTTACCAAGTGAGCTGCTGTAGGATAACTGCACTCAACTAGCAGTTACAATCGTGAACATTAGCACTACTCTTAATGAATGCCAGTCTTACTTTAAAATCAAAATCAGTACTCAAGAACTGAAGGAATAACACAGGAAATGCATCTTCGATCTGGACCCTTTCAAGGAGGTTATCTTGAGATGAGGTTATCTTGAGATGATTTCGGGCCTTAGCATCCCCGCGGCCCGGTCCTCGTCCAGGCCTCCTCCACCAGGAGGGAGAGTAATATGGAATAGAATGACAGCACATTCACAGGAGGTACCAATCCACTTATGCTTCCCCCCAAAAATGACTTTGAGATTCAAAAGGCGAGCGCGCACATGCGCTTATATAAATGGAACGCGCGTTCTAAAATGGAGTTTTAGTGTCTAAAACTGTCTAAGATGGAGTTTTGGAGTCTAAAACAGTCTAAGATGGAGTTTTGGTGTCTAAAACTGTCTAAGATGGAGTTTTAGTGTCTAAGACTGTCTAAGATGGAGTTTTGGTGTCTAAAACTGTCTAAAATGGAGTGTTAGTGTCTAAAGCTGTCTTAAAACGTCGTGTCTAAACGGAACTCAAGCTCTGCCACGAACTTGAGGTTATTCAGGGTTTTAATCACTGGGTTGACAGGTGCTCAAGTCAGTTGTCAGAGGGAGGTGTTAACTCTTTTACAACCGCCCCCGTCCATATCTCACGAACGAGTAGTTCCTCTCTCGTTACTATACAATGACAGGTGTGTACACACATACAATGACAGGTGTGTACACACATACAATGACAGGTGTGTACACACACCTGTTGAGCCACATAAACGACAGAATGCCAATCAAGGCCTCCGTCGGCCACCTTCTGTGGGCTGCCTGACTCGGCCGGCTCGACCAGAAGTAATCACAGAGATGCAGAGTTGTTTTTCTGCCAACTTCCCAAAAGATTCGCCACTCACAAGTCCTGTTGACGAGTGTCGAATCGGAGAGCGGGGCCACGTGTCTGGAGGAGGAGAAGTGTGTTTATCTACCTAATCTCGGGAATTGTTTCCGCTAATGAGGATGTAAACAAGGATAGACTCAGGTGGGCATCTTGAGGTCCACAAGATAAAAGATGAGCACTCCTGACGAGGCCAGACGATGTCGTAGACGCTATGTGTCGTAGTTGAGGGGTTGGGAGGACATCGTAGATTATCTCTTCCAGGTCTCTGGGAGGGGTTTTTCCACGAAATCGCCCTACTGAGACATTCAGAACACATTTTTGTCTTTTCATTCGATGACCTTGTAAATAAGAGGATGGGGTAGTAGGGGTCACTTCCCATTTTTATACTGTCTCTCTCTCTGTCTGTCTGTCTCTCTCTCTCTCTCTCTCTGTCTGTCTGTCTCTCTCTCTCTCTCTCTCTGTCTGTCTGTCTCTCTCTCTCTCTCTCTCTCTCTCTCTCTCTCTCTCTCTCTCTCTCTCTCTCTCTCTCTCTCTCTCTCTCTCTCTCTCTCTGTCTCTCTCTCTCTCTCTCTCTCTCTCTCTCTCTCTCTCGGGAGAGGAGGAAGGGGGTCGGTACCAGGGTTTGACGATGTCCAGTCCGCGTCGTCCACCAGAGGGCCAGCCTCCCTGGCACTTTGACCAGTTCACAGTGCCAGAGAAGAGCTGGAGTGCCTTTATAATATGTTTCTCGTCCAGTCCCCCGGTGACGAGGTCGATGTAGGTCATCGAGCCGCGGGCCAGAACCGGTTCAAGATGCGCCCTCCCTGGCTAGGGTGTAGGAAGGATGCTGTGAGATAAAGTGATGCTCTGAGAGATCCCCCTCTGCAGCATCTCACACTAGCATCAGTGGGGGATGCGACAATACCGTCCCGAGTGATGGTGTCTGTGGGTGACAGAGGGAGATTACCCCCCCTACAGGGTTGAGTGTGTATGACACACTCAAATTGGCTTTCAATGTAGTGGCGAGTGTCGGGAGAGGCACCAGAGACTACCTCACTGGAAGAGTGGGAAAAAGAGCAGTATTTTCAAGCTAAAAACTGTAGGATAGTTAATGATAGTCAATGATATAGACACGTGAAGGGGCCGAGGGTACCCAACTCTCACTAGAACCACCACCCGATGAAGGAATCGTTGTAGCTTAAGCAAGAACAGTATTTTATAAGAACAGCCAATAGTCAGACTCACGCGCGTGCGCGCACACACTGGTGGAGGTGTGATGGAGGCTGACTCCATACACAGTTTCAAATGCAGATATGACAGAGCCCAGTAGGCACAGAAACCTGTACACCAGTTGATTGACAGTTGAGAGGCGGGACCAAAGAGCCAGAGCTCAACCCCCGCAAGCACCACAAGGTAGTACACACACACACACACTCACCAACGACCCGCTCATCCCCGCATGTCATTATAGACACATTGATAATGTAATCCCCTTAGACCAACCCTCCTACGGACGTTATAATTCCTTCCCTCTCTCTCCCTCACTCTCCCTAAACCCCTCCCTTACCTCCCTCTACACCCCTCCCTCACCTCCCTCTACACCCAAGCCCCTCACCCAAGACCCCCTCACCCCAACGCTAGAGGAAGGAAAAGGGTAAGAGAAGGGAAGAGGGAGAAGAGAGAGACTGAAAGAGAAGGAAGAGATGAAGAAAGTATGAGGGGCTACTCTCGGTGAGAGTGATAAGTTATGAGAATTAAATGAGAGGCACAAGGGAAATGGGAGATATGTATGAGGGGTTGGTAGTGGAGGAGGGGGGGAGAGTAGGTGGGGGAGAGCGAATAGGGTGAGGGAGGAAAGAGAAGAGGATGCAAGAGAGAGAGAGAGAGAGAGAGAGAGAGACTCACAAATAATGATAGATATATATTGTATTTGTTTGTTTTTTATCCGTTTTCCTTATTGTCATTTCTCCCTTCACCCGTCACTCTCCCTCACCCGTCACTCTCCCTCACCCGTCACTCTCCCTCACCCGTCACTCTCCCTCACCCGTCACTCTCCCTCACCCGTCACTCTCCCTCACCCGTCACTCTCCCTCACCCGTCACTCTCCCTCACCCGTCACTCTCCCTCACCCGTCACTCTCCCTCACCCGTCACTCTCCCTCACCCGTCACTCTCCCTCACCCGTCACTCTCCCTCACCCGTCACTCTCCCTCACCCGTCACTCTCCCTCACCCGTCACTCTCCCTCACCCGTCACTCTCCCTTCACCCGTCACTCTCCCTCACCCGTCACTCTCCCTCACCCGTCACTCTCCCTCACCCGTCACTCTCCCTTCACCCGTCACTCTCCCTCACCCGTCACTCTCCCTCACCCGTCACTCTCCCTCACCCGTCACTCTCCCTCACCCGTCACTCTCCCTCACCCGTCACTCTCCCTCACCCGTCACTCTCCCTTCACCCGTCACTCTCCCTCACCCGTCACTCTCCCTCACCCGTCACTCTCCCTCACCCGTCACTCGCCCTCACCCGTCACTCTCCCTCACCCGTCACTCTCCCTCACCCGTCACTCTCCCTCACCCGTCACTCTCCCTCACCCGTCACTCTCCCTCACCCGTCACTCTCCCTCACCCGTCACTCTCCCTCACCCGTCACTCTCCCTCACCCGTTACTCTCCCTCACCCGTCACTCGCCCTCACCCGTCACTCTCCCTCACCCGTCACTCTCCCTCACCCGTCACTCTCCCTCACCCGTCACTCTCCCTCACCCGTCACTCTCCCTCACCCGTCACTCTCCCTCACCCGTCACTCGCCCTCACCCGTCACTCTCCCTCACCCGTCACTCTCCCTCACCCGTCACTCTCCCTCACCCGTCACTCTCCCTCACCCGTCACTCTCCCTCACCCGTCACTCGCCCTCACCCGTCACTCTCCCTCACCCGTCACTCTCCCTCACCCGTCACTCTCCCTCACCCGTCACTCTCCCTCACCCGTCACTCTCCCTCACCCGTCACTCTCCCTCACCCGTCACTCTCCCTCACCCGTCACTCTCCCTCACCTGTCACTCTCCCTCACCCGTCACTCTCCCTCACCCGTCACTCTCCCTCACCCGTCACTCGCCCTCACCCGTCACTCTCCCTCACCCGTCACTCTCCCTCACCCGTCACTCTCCCTCACCCGTCACCAGTTGTAAATACCAGGACATGGATGAGAGGCTGTGAGCTACGGATGAGTTAGGAAGAATTGGCTTAGTGCATAGTTAGTGAGGTTATTGAATGTGCTAAAGACACAGGTTGATAAATGTCACTTAATAGATGGTTCAAGACCAAGTGAAACGACTACGGACTCTATGACTCCTCAAGGATTCGAACCTAGACGGCTATATGGTCTCCCCAATGGCTGTCCAGGTTCGAGTCCATGAAGGGATCTTAGGGTTAATAGTGATAGCATTGCCTGGGGGACCATTCAAGCTTTGCAAAAATGGCAAGGGATATTAAAGTAAGACACACCAAAGACTGTGGAGGCGGGGCTTGGGTGTTACAGCTCGACCCTTCAAGCACATTTAGGCGAGGACACACACACATACAGGAGCTAAGGGAGCTGGATCTCACGTCCCAGGAAAACAGAAGAGTAAGAGGAGACATGATAACCACCTACAAAATTCTCAGGGGAATTGACAGGATGGACAAAGACAAACTCTTTTGCACGTGTGGAGACTCGCACAAGGGGACACAGGTGGAAACTTGGTACCCAGATGAGCCACAGGGACGTTAGAAGGAATTTTTTTCAGTGTCAGAGTAGTTGACAAATGGAATGCATTAGGCAGTGATATGATGAAGGCTGACTCCATACACAGTTTCTAAAGCAGATATTCAATCACACACACACACACACACCTGCGGGACGTCACAAGTGGAGTCCCGCAGGGGTCAGTCCTTGGACCTATACTGTTTCTGGTATATGTAAATGATCTCCCAGAGGGTATAGATTCGTTCCTCTCAATGTTTGCCGACGATGCAAAAATTATGAGGAGGATTGAAACAGAGGATGATAGTAGGAGGCTACAAGATGACCTGGATAGACTGAGTGAATGGTCCAACAAATGGCTGTTGAAGTTCAACCCGAGTAAATGCAAAGTAATGAAACTAGGCAGTGGAAACAGGAGGCCAGGCACAGGATACAGAATAGGAGATGAAGTACTTAATGAAACAGACAGAGAGAAAGATCAGGAGTTGATATCACACCAAACCTGTCTCCTGAAGCCCACATAAAGAGAATAACGTCTGCGGCATATGCGAGGCTGGCTAACATCAGAACGGCGTTCAGGAACCTGTGTAAGGAATCATTCAGAATCTTGTACACCACATATGTAAGACCAATCCTGGAGTATGCGGCCCCAGCATGGAGCCCGTACCTTGTCAAGCACAAGACGAAGCTGGAAAAAGTCCAAAGGTATGCTACTAGACTAGTCCCAGAACTAAGAGGCATGAGTTATGAGGAAAGGCTGCGGGAAATGCACCTCACGACACTGGAAGACAGAAGAGTAAGGGGGGACATGATCACAACCTACAAAATCCTCAGGGGAATCGACCGGGTAAACAAGGACGAACTTTTCAACACTGGTGGGACGCGAACAAGGGGACACAGGTGGAAGCTGAGTACCCAAATGAGCCACAGAGACGTTAGAAAGAACTTTTTCAGTGTCAGAGTAGTTAGCAAATGGAATGCATTAGGAAGTGATGTGGTGGAGGCTGACTCCATTCACAGTTTCAAATGTAGATATGATAGAGCCCAATAGGCTCAGGAATCTGTACACCAGTTGATTGACGGTTGAGAGGCGGGACCAAAGAGCCAGAGCTCAACCCCCGCAAGCACAATTAGGTGAGTACACACACACACACACACACACACACACACACACACACACACACACACACACACACACACACACACACACACACACACACACACACACGCGCGCGCGCACACACACACACACGCACATCATATAACCGGTGGCTGGAAAAGGCGGGGTTCAAGAGCTAGGTCTCACTCCCCGCTGAAGCCGCTAGGTAAATCCTGTTTGGGTATTCGCACACTAACGCGCACCACCACCTGATATTACGCACAGTTAATTTCCATCAACACCACCTGTGTCCCCTCACCCCTCTGCCTGACCCCTCTCTCTCACCCCTCTCCCTGTCCCCTCTCTCTCACCCCTCTCCCTGTCCCCTCTCTCTCTCACCCCTCTCCCTCTTCCCCCCCTCCACCCCTCATTTACTATCCACCCCGGCCTCTCCCAACCACATCTGTTCCCCTATTCTGCTTCCTACACCCTCCCCCTTCCCTCCTTTCCACACTACTACTTCCCTTCCACTGCCCTCCACCCTTAGATTCCCTTCCCAACCCACTACTCCCATCTCATCCCCCCCACCTTCCCCCTTCCCCTTTCCTCAGCTGCATCCACTAATTAGCGGTGGTCGGCTGCCACACAATGCTACACTGTGGTGTGGACAGGTGTAAGCAACACCTTGATGGAAGGGCGAGGGGTTAGGTCAGAGGTCACGTCTCCACCAGCCTCTTCAGGTGTACTAGGTCAGAGGTCACGTGTCTAGAAGCTAATTACCCCTCAGGTCTTGAAGGCTCTTGACTAGGTCATGAGACCATGAACCCGTGAAGAGGGAGACTGTGAGTGATGATCTTCTTTCCCCTTATTTCCCCTTATTTCCCCTCATTATTTAACCCCCTCCCCCTCTAACACCCCCCCCCCTCCTCCTCATTGTTTCTTGCCTCTCACTTTCTCTCCCTCCATCTTTACCACTCTCCATCCCCTCACTTTCTTTCTCTAATCACCTTTCGAATCCTTCAGACGAGCCTAAACACCTCCACGAGGCGTGGAAGACATTCACACTACCAGTGTCCAGGAATATTGAAAAAGCTTCCTTAAGGAAATAACGTGAATTAAAGAGCAGACAGCAAGTTTATCGACGGCTAAGTCTGGCCCCACGAGAGACAGGTTGGAGATCAGATCAATTCCGTCCAATCATTGCTGGGAGGTTATAATCACCTGAGTGTCTAAGTATCACTGCTGGGTAGTAGATAGTTAGGTTTTGGTCCACTTGGCATCAGGAAATAGCGTTTTCGGAGACTGGCAAGCCCTTGATACAGCCCGTGATAGAGCCAGTAATAGAGCCAGTATTAGAGCCAGTAATAGAGCCAGTAATAGAGCCCGTGATAGAGACTGACATGAGTAGGGAGAACTAATTGAGGTTGTTTGCGACTTGAAGGAACAGATGTGATTTTCATGAATAATTCCGTTGCTTTTCATCCCCTGGGCGAGTGAGCTGAATTGTGGTAGAGAGACGTGTATGGGGTAATGGTAGTATAGAGACTTTATATGGCGGTAATTCGCGAAGAACCATTACGATAGTGTCCAATCACCGACACCAAAATACCCTGAGTTAGTAGCAGAGGAGTAAGGGCTCACGCTTTCTTAAGGGTTTCAATGGCTATTTCGAAGACCATGTTAATCATAGCATTATTACTGTTAATCATAGCATTATTACTGTTAATCATAGCATTATTACTCGTATTATTATTATGCAGTAGTTTATGTGCGTTCAAGAGTGTACGGTAGAGAGCATTCCTGTCTAAAGTGTGTGTGGAGGCGGCCATTAGACAGTGGCTAACAATGCCTCCACACACTTCAGGCAGAAATGCGGAAATGAAATTAAACACGCCATGTAGGCGTGTTTAATACTGCCGCTGGGTCGTTGGATTGTTAAGCTACAGATCCACGTGTGTGTGTGTGTGTGTGTGTGTGTGTGTGTGTGTGTGTGTGTGTGTGTGTGTGTGTGTGTGTGTGTGTGTGTGTGTGTGTGTGTGTGTGCGTGAGTGTTGACAGTCGTGTGTGTGTGTGTGTGTGTGTGTGTGTATGTTGTGTCTGGCGTCTGATGGTGTACGGACATAAGTGTTGTCAGGTTGTTGCGATAAGTGTTGCCCCAACTCTTAGCGTTCTTTTTCACTCAGTAAAGGAAATGGGTAAAGGTGAATGTGAAAGTTTTGAATTATGGTATATAGAATGAGTTATGATAGCAGGTGGGGGTGTCATCCCCTCATCCACCCCCCTTCCTTCTTGACACGATGTGTGTGTGTGTGTGTGTGTGTGTGTGTGTGTGTGTGTGTATGTGTGTGTGTGTGTGTGTGTGTGTGTGTGTGTGTGTGTGTGTGTGTGTGTGTGTGTGTGTGTGTGTGTGTGTGTGTGTGTGTGTGTGTTAGGAATCATTTAGAACCTTGTATACCACTTATGTCAAACCAATCTTAGAGAATGCAGCTCCAGCCTCGAATCCATACATAGTTAAACACAAGACAGAGTTTTCGAAGATCCAGAGGTATGCCACCAGAGCTGAAAGGTATGAATTACGAGAAAAGGCTACGGGAATTAAACCTCACATCCTCGGAAGACAAGAGTTAGAGGGGACATGATCACCACCATCAAATATCTCACATGAATTGAGATGGTGGACAAAGACAAACTATTTAACATGGGCGGAACACGAACAAGGGGACACAGATTGAAATTTAGTACCCAAATGAGCCACAGAGACATTAGAAAGAATTTTGTCAGTGTCAGAGTAGTTAACAAATGGAATGCATTAAGTAATGATGTGGTGGAGGCTGACTCCATACACAGTTTCAAATGTAGATATGATAGAGCCTAATAGACTCAGGAACCTGTACACCAGTTGATTGACAGCTGAGAGGCGGGGCCAAAGAGCCAGTGCTCAACCCCTAAGTTTTATATAGCATTCATCACAGTAGACACATCGAGGCGCCATCTGTGGGCCAGAGCTTGCCAAACCGTTCTCGACCCCAAGCTATCTGTCAAACATTGACTTACGTAGCTCTTAATATGTCAGTATTTGACTTATAGGTTGTGAACGCGACCAAACTCTGTTTTAATGATGGACTGGAGCTTGTCTGTGACCAGATGACTTGATTTCCCCAGCATCTTTGTTGTCCTTGAAGCAGGAGTCAGACGAGCAGTGAATGTTGTCTGAAGGCCTTGTTGGACGACAAGATACACAGTATTCTAGCTGGCTGATCTCTCTCTCTCTCTCTCTCTCTCTCTCTCTCTCTCTCTCTCTCTCTCTCTCTCTCTCTCTCTCTCTCTCTCTCTCTCTCTTTCTCTCTCTCTGGACGATAGTGCGAGGGTCTCGCTTCATACAGGTCGGCGTTCAATCCCCGACCGTCCAAGTGATTGGGCACCATTCTTTCCCCCACTCCCGTCCCATCCCAAATCCTTATCTTGACCACTTTCAAGTGCTATATAGTCGTAATGGCCTGGCGTTTTTCCCCTGATAATTCCCCTCCCTCTCTTCCATTTTATCACCCATTTTCACCCCCATCATCTTCTCTCATCCCCCCCCCCATCCCCACTCACTTTCTTCCAATCTCTCATAACCTCTATTTTTGCCTCATTAACTTCTTTCCCTTTTGTCCTAATATATTTCCCTCTATCTTTCCCGTCCTCATTCCTTTGCCCTCTTTCCCTTCGCCTGCTCCCTCTCACCCCCCTCTCTCCTGCTGACGCAGTAGCCGGTGAGGGGCAGCAGGTGTGATCTTTGCCTCTCCTCCTTCCCTCTTTCCAACAGCAGAGAAAAAAAAATACGCAAAGGACGAGGTCTCCTCCTAGAAGCGACACAGCGAAGAAAAAGAGAAGGAGAAGAATTGGAGGAGATGAAGGAGGAGAAGATAGAGGATGTGGTGAAGAAGGGGAGATGGAGGAAGAGAGAGAGAGTAGGGGGGGGAGGGAGAGAAGGGGGAGAGTAGAGGAGAAGGAGGAGGAGAAGGAGCAGCGTGGCGTAAGATCAATTGCCTTCCGCGTCTTGTGTCTGGTCCGGGAGTTCGAAGTTGTTCTCAACTTGCCACCAATTAACCGAGTAAAGACACAGCCAGCCAGTTGATTGTTGACCCTGGGGGGAGCCAGGGAGGTGGTCGGAGAGGAGGAGGAGGAAGAGGAATGTGAGGTAGGAAGTGAGATATGGTAGGGAGTGAGGAAGGGGAGGGAGGGAGAGAGAGAGAGTGTGTGTGTGTGTGTGAGAGAGAGCCTAATGTAACAAGGGAGAGGGAGAACAAGTCGTTTAAAAGTTTGAGGTTAAGAGGGAGAGGAAGACATGTTTACTATGAGGATCTGGCCGACGGAGACAGGAAGGGAGAGGAGTAGTTTGGGTGAGGAAGAGAGAAGGAGAGAGAGAGAGAGAGAGAGAGAGAGAGAGAGAGAGAGAGAGAGAGAGAGAGAGAGAGAGAGAGAGAGAGAGAGAGAGAGAGAGAGAGAGAGAGAGTGAGAGAGAGAGAGAGCAGGTAAATGAACTTTTAGCAAAAGCTTCCAACGAAAGCAAACTTTTTCATTTCTGTTGAAGTTAACAAAAAATATATTATAATAAAATATAAATTGTTGCCATGTAAAGAGCGAGAGTCAAATTACCTGAAGACACATTATGAACACTTGAAAGTTCCTCTAACGACCATCACTGAAACAATGTTTACGGAGCTACAATGTAAATCGTAAAATAAAGTGCCATTAAAATAGGATGAAAACAACACTAACCTTCTACTGCTGCTGCTACAGGCGTCAGTAATACTAATATTATCTAGTAATATATACACATCTTCACCTTAATTATTTGTAAGTTTAAATACGACTTTTGTGAGGCTCGTCGTTCAACACCTTCTCCATTCATCAATTATCTTATTTACAAATACGTGTTCCATTGTCTCGATGGCTCGAAGTACCGTTCAAGGGATCGATCTTGGCTATCTCGAAATTGGATCAAAATTACAATTAAACCGACAAATTAATTGTCATTTCATCTAGACGAGGTTAGAGAGCGCTTTTCCCATCAATTTGTCACAAATGATTGTATTTCTGACCGGACTAAACAGGTGTACGGCGGTGTAAATCAAATTTACATTGGTAAACAAATTTTTAAATTTTTAACTGGCAGTTTAAGTGGTGGTATAATGATATGACCTCTTAAATTGCCAGTAAAAAGTTTGAAATTTTGTTTACAGATGTAAATTTGATTTACGTTAGTAAATATATACACTGGTGGAGCACAAATGTACTAGTCATGACAACAGGATCGGTAAAAATAATACCAAAAAATTGTATAGAAAAACTGTAGTTTGTTTAACTGTAAATTAATTACAGCCGCGATACAGTCCTCGCTTGGCTTAGAAATCACTGGCCGCTATCACTCCCGGAACTCTTTCTACTCGTGTTCTCAGCTCTTGCGTTCATTCAGATACTTCGCGTTCACAGCTCTTATATTCATTCAGATACTTCGCGTTCTCAAGTGTGTTCTTAAATGAATTCCTCTACATTTAGCACCATTATAGGTTAATTGAAGACACTCTTGAAGTATCAACAGCTGTCTTAAGGACCCCAGCCTGCCCCAAGGGTCATAGTTAGCAGCCCTGTACCCTTGGGGGAACACTTCCCTTGGGGGAACACTTCCCTTGGGGGAACACTTCCCTTGGGGGTACACTTCCCTTGGGGTACACTTCCCTTGGGGGTACACCTCTCTGTTGCTATTTGTACAAATTTCGAAATACTCCGATTAATAACCAAATTACAACATTGTTTTGCATAATGATATCTGACAATTTTACAAGTTTTTTTTTCAATCATGAATAAAGCATTAGACAATGGTAAGACATTTGGTATATTATAAGGTGAGGAATTAAGAAGGTTTATTATGTAGTTGTGTGTGAGACATCGGTGCTGAGAGCAGAGGAACAACGTCTTACTGCTGACATCTTAAAATGTGGATCTTCGCGATCGATTTGGTTCGAGTTCGAGTCTTGGTCAGGGTTATCTGGGGGCCCCTCAGTCCTTATATATACCTGTTCGCCCCTCTTTACTCAGCAGTAACTGAGTACTGGGATGTCAAATGTGTGTCAGAGCGTGTTCCAGGGGAAACCAGTGGGGGGAGGTTAAGAGCAAAAGTTTAGGAACAGTGGAGAGAGGAGTGCCGCAAGGCTCTCTCCTGGTACCTCTCTGAGCCACCATATAAAGAAATGATTTAGATGTTAACCAAACGCACACTAGAAAGTGAAGGGACGACGACGTTTCGGCAACGTTTGGTCAACAGATTTCAGCCACGTTATTGTGACTCCTCGTCTGCAAATGATTTAGATCACTAAGTTGCTCTAAACGTTAATTAGTGTACTATCACCTTAGGTAGCAATTATTATTGCTGTCATTCGTGACCTGCGTCTGAGTCTCCTACAACTACTCCATCCAGATCATACACCTACTCCTCTTCCTACTCCTCCTCCTCCCCCTTCTCCTTCTCCTCCACGTTCTCTTCCCCCTCCTCCTCCTACCACTCCTCCTCCGAACACTTGGCCAAACTTGTAGAGTTGGCCAAGGAAGTTACCGACAATTAACTCACCAAGACATCTTAATATAATCTGTTTAATGTCTTTGTTGTGTTCTTGTTTCCCCCCTTCCCCCCTCCATTTTCCCTCCTGCGTCTCCTTCTCCTCTATATTTTACACTTTATCTCCCTCCTTCTCCCCCCCCTCCCCTTTCCCCTAACGACTCTCTCTCTCTACCCTCCCCCTCCCCTCCCCCTCTATGCCCAATACTGACCCTTATGACACGAGTCCAGGTTTTACTGTGCTTGTTGAGGACTGTCTTTGTTGTGCTTGTAAGTTTTCGAGTGTTGTTGTTTGTTGGCGATCATACTGATTGTAGTTAGATTTTTAAGTGCTGTTCACCGTGTTTGTGGATTGATAAGGCTGATGTTCAGTATAAGGGAGGGTAGAACAAGGTGAAATAGGTGGGTATGTGGGCCTGCGGGACGTTCCAAGCAACAGCCTAGTGGACCAAAATCTCACAAGTCAAACCTGTCCTCAGGGCCGGGCTTGGGGAGTAGAAGAACTCCCCGAACCCCATCAAGCAGGTATCAAGCAAGGGGAAGACAGGTTCAGTAGATGATGCCAATAAATCAATATAAAAATCACCTCTGTGGAAGACGCTGAAACACGACAAGCCGATATTAGTAAAGTCTTCGATTGGGCAAGAGAAAATAACATAGTGTTAAATAGTGATGTGTTTCAGGTTTTACTGATTTTGTTGAAAAACTGAAGAGCTTTCCAGCTCTTCATATATATATATATATATATATATATATATATATATATATATATATATATATATATATATATATATATATATATATATATATATATATATATATATATATATACTTTTCTCCGAGACTAAGGATCCCCCTTTTTCCAGCCAGAGGTGGTACTCCATTGGATAACAAAATAACAGATTGTTCCATTATGTTCTCAAGGCGCTGGGTAAGTCTTCGCTGGAAACTTTTGACTCAAATGTCTTCCTCCCTTTAAGGTTTGAGTTCAATATCCAACCCGAGCCTAAAGGAATCGTAGGAGATGGAGCTCGATCCCCAACCCGTTATAGGGGTGATCTGATCTCAACTCGAAACTTTCCGGAAGATTGATCACAGTTGTGCAGTGTTCATGTTCTGTTTACGTCATGTTCAATGATCGTATAGTGTCTCTTATTACCTCTTGTTCAACCCGTGTTTACCTTTTCTTATTTTAAAGTCTCACTCCACAGCTGATGAAAGACTTCACTTAGTCTCTTCACACAAATATTCACTCAATCTCAACCACCCACTCGGCACTCCACACGCCTCCACTCCACATCTCTCCACCTAACCACTTAGGTCGGACGGTTTCGCTTCATGCAGGTCGGCGTTCAATCCCCGACCGTCCACAAATGGTTGGGCAACACTGTCGAAATGATTTAGCGCTTTCTCTTGATGACTGACATACCTTACATTTAACTCGCTCTCCCTCACAATCCCTTACTCACTGCCTTTCCTCATTTAAATCTCTCACTCACTTCCCTCCCCTTCCCCTCCTCCAGCTTCTCCCTCCCTCATTCCCCATCTCTCACCTCACACTCTCACTACCTACAGCGTCTCCCACCTTCCCCTCACAGCCTCCTCCCTCTCCCCTTCAGAGGATGAGGGGAGGAGAGAACTGAGGCTTTTGTTAGGTTAATTGGTGGCTTCCATTCGTGTTTGGCCAAGTCCTTACCTGGCTGCCTCCTTCAGAGACGCGCCCATCCGTGAGTGACGTAGGGGGCGTGAAGGGTACTGGGGTAGAGAGGAAGGGGGGGCCGCGTGTCTTGGGAGAAGGGGCGTTGGGGGGGGGAAGGGGTTAGGTTCGGGGGGAGTCTTGGAGGAGTGGTAGCAGCGAAGATGGAGGTGAAGACGTTGGAGGGAGATGGAGAGTTGGAGGCGGTTGGGCACAGTTGTAAGTGTGTGGCACTGACTGTGTGTGTGAGGCACTGGTGTGAGGGGGTGGAGATGAGGTATGAGGGAGAGAGATGAGTGCCAGGAAGGTCAAGTCTGGTGTTAGTAAAGAGAGGGATCAGGCAAAAGCCGACGGTAAGAAATGTAAATACGTCTTGAAAATTTATTGATATGAGCTATAGGTCAGGGAGGGAGTCAGGGGGGGGGGGAGGAACGATTTAGAGAGCGGTGAGGGAGCAA
Organism: Procambarus clarkii; assembly: GCF_040958095.1. Lineage (NCBI taxonomy): Eukaryota > Metazoa > Arthropoda > Malacostraca > Decapoda > Cambaridae > Procambarus > Procambarus clarkii. The sequence continues at coordinate 11,984,111 of NC_091175.1, read as the reverse complement.
GAGGGAGGGATAAGTTAACAGAGGGAGGGAAGGAAGGAAGGAGAGATAAGACACAGAGGTAGAGAGTTTGAGAAAGTGGGAAAGAAAAGGGGGAAAAAAATGTTGAAAGCAAGGAAGTGAAGTGTTTGTTTTTACGCTTTACAAAGAAGATGACTTTAATAGTGGTAAACTAGCGCCTGTGGAAGTGAGTGAGAGAGAGAGAGAGAGAGAGAGAGAGAGAGAGAGAGAGAGAGAGAGAGAGAGAGAGAGAGAGATTTTAAAAGAAAATAGAAGAATAAAGAGACATAAGGAATAAGACAAAAGATAAAGTGGGAGGAAAGCTATGGAAGGACTGACAGGAAGAAGGAGATGCACGGGAGAGGAAGAGGGGAAGGAAAGAAAACCTGACGAAATGGGAAAAATTCTCTCCAGTACTGTAGTTAGGGATGACCGCCAACCCGTCGTGACCGCAGCTGGCATTTTTAGGTACTGAAACGTGAATAGTCATCTCCGTAGACTTTTGAAGTCTTCGCCCAATGTTTGTGATGGGGATTTTTTTTTAGCATCACCTAGTTAGCTTTTTTGACACACTGTACTCCACTTCATATAGTCTAGGGTAGCTGCACTAATGCAGATGTACCTCACTTATTAATACAAAAAAATTGCCAGTGAGGAGCAGGAACTACGGCACGATCTCCCGCACTACATCACTGAATGCCCAGTTATTAGACCTTTCAGACCAGTTGGCATGAGGTACCTGGAGCTTTGCAATTACTTTATTCACTCTCGTATTCTTGAAGATATCCTCACAGTGTACCCAAAATTTGCCAGTGCCGGCTAGTAAACATATGGCTCTGTATGACTAACCATCCTGCGAGATGGGGACTTGTGTATTACCACTGCTGCCTTATTCACTCTTGTGTTGATGATATCCTCATAATGCATCCGGAGTCTGCCAGTGCAGACTGCCTATCACATGCCTCTGTATGACTAACCATCCTGTGTGATGGGGATTTTTTAGCATCACGTAGTTAGCATTTTTGACACACTGTACTCCACTTCTTATAGTCTAGGGTAGCTGCACTAGTGCAGATGTACCTAATGCATTAGTAAAAAAAAAATCTCACTAACTGGGAACTGGGTCATGATTTCACAGACTTAATTATTGAATCTCCAGCCATTACACCCTGTAGGCCTGCCGGTACGAGGTAATTGGAACCTTGCGATCACTTTGTTATGCAACATAGTCTTCCCGGCCTGGTGCCTTCTTTTGATAATTACATTCTTGCAATCAATTTTTTCAATCTCGTGCTCTTGGAGATATCAAAATGAACCCAAAGTTCGCCAGTACAGGATATATATACTGACCTCCCATGGCGCTGCTCGACTTAACCATCCTGCAAGATGGGGACGTTTTAGCATCACGAAGCTGGTCCTAGCAACACTATATAACCCTTGGCACACTATATAACCCTTCATATAGTCTAGGGTAGCCACATAAATGTTCAGGTATCTATACTAATAGTACAATTATCACTCACAAAGACACTTAGATTTATCACTACAACACACATGTTAAAATTTTACCTCCCCTACTCCTTCCCCTTCCACTTCCTCTCTCCCATTGAGTTGGTATCTCGCCATTTAGACCCATTCGAAGGAATGTCCAACGCCAAACTTGAAGATGATCCTCCAGAGAGTTTCACAATATCCTCTCCTCTGCTCTGTCACAACACGCTGCTACTCTGCAATAACTCCTCATGATAAATATAAATAAAATATGACAACACTTCACTAACATATAACTCTTTAGAAATCCAGGTTTGATTAAAAATATACAGGAAATCAGTCTGATGCGTATTGAGTACAGCGGAGGAATGACCTATCCGTGAGAGGTCATACTGCCACAAAACAATGGAGATTTAATGCCAAAATCAACCAAAAAAAAAAAACATTAGAATGATATAAGTATATATAATCTTTTTAACAATTTATTTATTATGCACCACATACCCATGCCGTGGGTGGTAGTGGAGGAAAAGATTATAGAGACATATATGGGGTTCAAGAACTGAACCCCTTAGTTCGTTTAGCTAAGTGGCAATCTTGTGAAACTAGAATTGTTAATATTATATACACATGTATATATATATATATATATATATATATATATATATATATATATATATATATAAATATATATATATATATATATTTATATAATATATATAATATATATATATATTCACCTGGGGACTTTTGTGTGTGAGGGAAGGGGACTTTTGTGTGTGTGAGGGGGGGGGACTTTTGTGTGTGGGGGGGACTTTTGTGTGGGGGGATTTTGTGTGGGGGCTCTTGTGTGGGCACTCTTGTGTAGGGCTCTTGTGTGGAGGGCTCTTATTTCGAATTTGTTTTTAAAGCCATTTTCTGTAGGTGGTCTTTCCTTCCTCTTTTTCCTCTCCCTCCTGCCTTTCCCATCCACTCCCCCCCCCCCCATCACCATCACGTCATCCTGTTCCACAATTTCCCTTCCATTCTCCCTGCCCTCTTTCAACAACCCCTGTATCCAATCATCTTCCTTCAATTTCACTCTCCCCCCCCCCTCCCACTCTCCCTCCCACCCTCCCTCCCACTCTCCCACCCACTCTCCCACAGTGAGGCATCAGCTGCACCACCCAAGAATACACTTCTATTATTCCGACGCCATTACCTCTCCCTCTCAAGCTCTCCCCTCTCTCTCTCTCTCTCTCTCTCTCTCTCTCTCTCTCTCTCTCTCTCTCTCTCTCTCTCTCTCTCTCTCTCTCTCTCTCTCTCTCTCTCTCTCTCTCTCCTCTGGCACTCCCACGGCCCTGCTCTCCTTCACGTCTTTAGTTTTTTCCTCTCTCTCTCTCTCTCTCTCTCTCTCTCTCTCTCTCTCTCTCTCTCTCTCTCTCTCTCTCTCTCTCTCTCTCTCTCCCTTTTTCCTAAGTTATTTCTATCCTCATGTATTCTAGAATAAGCTATATTTTTTCCCACGCTCACCCCATATTTTCCCACGCTCACCCCATATTTTCCCACACACTCACCCCATATTTTCCCACGCTCACCCCATATTTTCCCACACACCCCCATTTTTCCCACACACTCACCCCATTTTTCCCACACACTCACCCCATATTTTCCCACACACTCACCCCATATTTTCCCACACTCACCCCATATTTTCCCACACTCACCCCATATTTTCCCACACTCACCCCATATTTTTCCACACACTCACCCCATATTTTCCCACGCTCACCCCATATTTTCCCACGCTCACCTTAAGCTCCCCGAGGCTCTCCCTACACTTACCCACTGTTGCCACCTTATTTCACGGTGTTTAACATTTATCTCGTACTCAACTCACGCCCCTTACACATCCATCACTCACTATTATCTTGCCCCCCTTCACCTGTCTATCTTCGTTCCCTCTCTTGCCCTCGTTCGCCAATTTCTGGCTTTTCTTCTTCTTCTTCTTCTTCTTCTTCTTCCCTTTTTCTTTCTTGGCGCTGCCTGTTTATTTCCCTACCACCTGTCTTCTTTTCCCCCCGCCACTTGTCCTCTCTTTCCCCGCCACCTGTCCTCTATTCCCCCTCCCCCCCTCGCCCCCTTCCCCTCCCCCCCTCGCCCCCTTCCCCTCCCCCCTCCCCCCCCCCAAGGAGCACCTTAGTAACAAGGTATCATACTCTGCTATCATTGTCCATCACTTGGGCCGTTAAAGGGCGGTCATTTGCATGGTGCATTGTTCAGACGCTAGGGGTCCTAATTCCCCTCCCCCCCCCCTCCACTTGTTTTCCCTGCCCCGCCACGCTCGCTGGGGAAAATTCCTTAGCCCCCACCTCGCGACCAGGGAGAAATTCTAGGGAGAGAAATCCCCGTAAGGAGCGACAACTAGCCTATGATCTCTGCACTGTTGCTAGCTTGCTAGGGAAAAATGTCCAGGGGTAAATTGAGGATTGCATCAAGCCCAGACATCTCCGCGTCTTCGGGAAAATTCCCCGTGCTGCTAGGGAGAGACACGAAGGAGGAAACCTTCAACGTTGAAAACAATTTAATTTGTTCCCCGTTTCCATCACGCTTGCTAGGGAAATTTCCATCACTGCCGGATGGAAATTTTCTACCAGATTTGAGACTTATAACTAAGAAGTGTCTTATTCTTCTCCCTTGCCAAGGAATTTTCCACCAAGAAGAAATTTCAGGGAAGATATCCTTCCTTAAGAGAAGGGAGATGCTTCTTAGCTCTCCTTCTTGGGGGAGTTTCAAGGATCTTCCCTCACCTAGGGGAAAAAAAAAGTTCACACTACTAGGGACAAAAATTATATTCGTTTTAGGGACAAACTTCAATGTGAGGATTTGTCTTGGAGAAATTGGTTCATTGTTTCAATGTTCCGTCACCTCGCTGGGGAAATTCCCCAGCACTGCTGACGGCTGCAGCTGATGGAAGAGAAGTTGCAGATTTCCGAAGAAAAGTTGAAGTTTTTGCACAGCAACTGCAGCTAGTTTGTTGATGGTGGGGACTTGTTCGTTGCTGGAAGTATTCCTCTTCCTCGTGAGAGCAATATATATATATATATATATATATATATATATATATATATATATATATATATATATATATATATATATATATATATATATATATATATATGTGTGTGTGTGTGTGTATCACGAAAATAAACACGTGATTGATTAAGAATGTGACAATGTCAGACCACGGAGGAAAATGAAACAGGAAATTTCCTTAAGTACTTTCGTATATTAAATACATCTTCAGAAGGAATTTAATATTCCTTCTGAAGATGTATTTAATATACGAAAGTACTTAAGGAAATTTCCTGTTTCATTTTCCTCCGTGGTCTGACATTGTCACATTCTTAATCACGTGTTTATTTTCGTGATATACACACACATATATATATATATATATATATATATATATATATATATATATATATATATATATATATATATATATATATAATGTCGTACCTAGTTGCCAGAACGCACTTCTCAGCCTACTATGCAAGGCCCGATTTGCCTAATAAGCCAAGTTTTCATGAATTAATTGCTTTTCGACTACCTAACCTACCTAACCTAACCTAACCTAAATTTTTCGGCTACCTAACCTAACCTATAAAGATAGGTTAGGTTTGGTTTGGTAGGGTTGGTTAGGTTCGGTCATATATCTACGTTAATTTTAACTCCAACAAAAAAATTGACCTCATACATAATGAAATGGGTAGCTTTATCATTTCATAAGAAAAAAATAGAGAAAATATATTAATTCAGGAAAACTTGGCTTATTAGGCAAATCGGGCCTTGCACAGCAGGCCGAGTACGACGTTCTGGCTGCTAGGTACAACATATATATATATATATATATATATATATATATATATATATATATATATATATATATATATATATATATGTCGTACCTAGTAGCCAGAACGCACTTCTCAGCCTACTAGGCAAGGCCCGATTTGCCTAATAAGCCAAGTTTTCATGAATTAATTGCTTTTCGACTACCTAACCTACCTAACCTAACCTAACCTAAATTTTTCGGCTACCTAACCTAACCTATAAAGATAGGTTAGGTTTGGTTAGGTAGGGTTGGTTAGGTTCGGTCATATATCTACGTTAATTTTAACTCCAACAAAAAAATTGACCTCATACATAATGAAATGGGTAGCTTTATCATTTCATAAGAAAAAAAATAGAGAAAATATATTAATTCAGGAAAACTTGGCTTATTAGGCAAATCGGGCCTTGCACAGCAGGCCGAGTACGACGTTCTGGCTGCTAGGTACAACATATATATATATATATATATATATATATATATATATATATATATATATATATATATATATATATGTCGTACCTAGTAGCCAGAACTCACTTCTCAGCCTACTATTCAAGGCCCGATTTGCCTAATAAGCCAAGTTTTCCTGAATTAATATATTTACTATAATTTTTTTCTTATGAAATGATAAAGCAACCCTTTTCTCTATGTATGAGGTCAATTTTTTTTTATTGTAGTTAAAATTAACGTAGATATATGACCGAACCTAACCAACCCTACCTAACCTAACCTAACCTATATTTATAGGTAAGGTTAGGTTAGGTAGCCAAAAAAAGCTAGGTTAGGTTAGGTTAGGTAGGTTAGGTAGACGAAAAAACATTAATTCATGAAAACTTGGCTTATTAGGCAAATTGGGCCTTGAATAGTAGGCTGAGAAGTGCGTTCTGGCTATTAGGTACGACATATATATATATATATATATATATATATATATATATATATATATATATATATATATATATATATATATATATATATATTATAAACTGTGGAACGCAGCAGAGAAATTTAGCCACTCGTGGAAAAATATATAGAGATTTACAGGGAAATATTACGGTGTACAAGAAAATTTATAGAACCTCCACGTATTTATTACGGTCATTCTGGGGAGTTTTGATGTAGAATGTATGAGATTTCCCCAAAAATATTCGTCACTAAAGGAAAAATATAGAACACACACCCGTGCAACAACTAAAAGAGAGAGAGAGAGAGAGAGAGAGAGAGAGAGAGAGAGAGAGAGAGAGAGAGAGAGAGAGAGAGAGAGAGAGAGAGAGAGAGAGACAGAGAGAGAGAGACGGTACCAAACGGGTGGAGGTGCGTTAGGGAAAATTAATAAAAAGTGGGTGTAGGGATGAGGGATAAGAAATGTGTTATTGAAGCGAAGAGAAGCGGAGAGATTGGGAGAGGGAGAGCAACGCTAGGAGTGAATGGGAGAGGAAAGGTACTTAGAATGGAAGAGGAGGGGAAGTTGTCCTACCAGAACTACCAGTCCAGTCTGGTAGTACATTAAGTACTACCAGAAAAGTACTACCAGTGTTCTAAATCATTAGAACACCCTTACAGACATTAATCCACACCCTTCACCCACCTATAAACTCATCCAATCATTCATTCATTTTGCCACAAACACTCAAACACACACAACTAGGTGTTTGACGTGTGTTTGACGGTTGAGAGGCGGGACCAAAGAGCCAGAGTTCAACACCCCGCAAGCACAACTTGGTGAGTACACACAAACACAACTGTCCTGGGGTTTTGCGGCTTAGTGAACAGCACTCGGGGGGTCGTAGCCCTAAAGGCCCGGGTTCGATTCACGGCCGATGAAAAAAAATGGGCAGAGTTTCACCGTGATGCACCTGTTCACCTTACAATAAATAGGTACTGGAAGTTACTGCTATTACGGGCTGCTTCCTGGGAATGTGTGTGTGTGTGTGTGTGTGTGTGTGTGTGTGTGTGTGTGTGTGTGTGTGTGTGTGTGTGTGTGTGTGTGTGTGTGTGTGTGTGTGTGTGTGTCTTTTAGAAATATATGTCGTTGGCATAATAGAGCAAAAAATAAATTGGTTTGAAAGGCGGGGTCCAAGAGCTAACAGCCAGACTCTACAGGGCACAAATTCTCGCGCTATCAACCTCTCCATTCTCTTCCATACCTCTTCTAACGTCTCTTCTACCTCCTACTTCCTTCTAATTCTCTTCCTGAATCCCAATTATCGTCTTGTTCCTCCTTCCTCTCATCTCCCACCCTCCCCTCTTTCTCCCCCACCGCTTTCTCCTTCCCCCCTTCACCCCCCTCCAACTTCTCTTCCGAAATAAGAAGCACAATTACACACCCGTGCCTTACCTCCCCCCCACCCTCCCTTCCCCTCTTTTCCCCTCCCCGCTCTCCCCTTCCCTCCTTCCCCTCTCTCTCTGCGCCTCCTTCAGGCTCTGGGAGTAAATTGAAGTCGGCTGTACATGGAGATGACGGCTTCAATGAGGTTATTTGTGAGGACAGGGCGCCGAGAGCTCTCCAAGGCTGCCACGAGTTGCCACCAATTAACCAAACAAAGACCTCATCTTGGGCCTGGTGTATGCTGGGAGGGATGCTGGGATGGGGAGGTGTAGAGGAGGAGCAGGAGGAGAGAGGCAGTGTAGAGGGGGAGGAAGAGGAGAGAGAGGTAGTGTAGAGGAACAGAAGAAGGAGAGAGGCAGTGTAGAGGAGGAGGAGCAGGAGGAGAGAGGCAGTGTAGAGGGGGAGGAAGAGGAGAGAGAGGCAGTGTAGAGGAACAGAAGAGGGGGAGAGGCAGCGTGGAGGACAAGATGCAGGGGAATGAGAGATGAGATGCGACGAAGGGTACAAGAGAAGAATGAGGAGATAAATCAAGGAAGTGTGGGGTACTGAGAGGGAGGAAGAGAATCAGAGGAGAGTGAAGAAGGCAGTGAAGGAATAGGATAGGTGAAGGAAGAAGGAACCAAGCGAGACATGCAAGACAAGGATAGAGAGCAAAGGGAAAGGGATTTAAGGGGAAAGAACAGGTAGAGAGAGAGAAAAGGGAGAGGTGGAGGGAAAGTGTGGAAGGAGCGGTGTGAGGAGACGGTGTATGTGAGGGGGGGGGGAAATGTTGGTGTGGGAGGGGGTATGTGGGGATGGGAGGGAGGAAGGGGAAGGGGTGTGAGGGGACGGTCATGGGTAAAGTAGGTTAGCAGGAGGATACTTGAGGAGATAGAAAGATGAGTTTGAAGAGGGAAGGTTTTAGGAGGGAGAGCTGAGAGAGGGAGGAGTAGGAAAGACATGGGACAGGGCTCCCCTCTCTCTCTCTCTCTCTCTCTCTCTCTCTCTCTCTCTCTCTCTCTCTCTCTCTCTCTCTCTCTCTCTCTCTCTCTCTCTCTCTCTCTCTCTCTCTCGCTTAAGAAATTACGCAACCTAATTTTTTTCTTGGAGGTCTACATCTCAGAGTCACATATACACAGTCAGGTATACATAGCCAGATATACATAGCCAGCGTCGGAATTAAGTATTTACAAAACAAGAATGTTGCCAAACTGCTTTCAATTCGAACTCGTTTTAGCATGGAAGAATATGTCTACTTTGTTATATGTTGTAGTGAGTATAGTGGGCTATTGCAGCTTCTTTTAATGTAGGCCTATATTATTGTATTGTGGTGTGAGTACCTTGCTGTATGAATGTATTTCAGTAAAACTGTATTGCTGTATCACTGACTTTCGACACGATAGTATTGCATTATGACCATTTCATCGTGATTGTATTTCTGATCGACTGAATACCATTGTGATTTTTGTACTGTCTGTTGCATTGGTGTATGGCTCTATTGTAGTTTTACTGTATTACTGTATGACTGTATGAACGTTTCACTCTGAATGACTGCATTTCGGTTAACAACCTAACGAGGCAATTTCTTGTGTTGTTTCTACTGTTATTAAATGTAATTTTGGACCAAATGAGAAGTCGGTAATGGCGAGGTTGAGAATTACGTGCTGGCGGCCCTCGAGCACCCATCTTATACAAAATGAAATTGTATTTTCAGCGTTTTATTTTTGTTTCGGAGTTTTGTGTGGGTATTGACCTAGTTGTATTCACCTAGTCGTGCTTGCGGGGGGGTTGAGCTCTGCTCTTTCGGCCCGCCTCTCAACTGTCAATCAACTGTTTACTAATTACTTCTTTTTTTTCTCCACACCACACACACACACACACACACACACACACACACACACCAGGAAGCAGCCCGTGACAGCTGACTAACTCCAAGGTACCTATTTGCTGTTAGGTAACAGGGGCATTCAGGGTGAAAGAAACTTTGCCCATTTGTTTCTGCCTGGTGCGGGAATCGAAGCCGCACCACAGAATTACGAGTCCTGCGCGCTATCCACCAGGCTACCAGGCCCCTCCCCCCCCTAGTGTGTGTGTGTGTGTGTGTGTGTGTGTGTGTGTGTGTGTGTGTGTGTGTGTGTGTGTGTGTGTGTGTGTGTGTGTGTGTGTGTCTTGACAACATAAATCCCTGCACGAAACGGCTACATTCATCAAACAATAAAGGAGAAAATGAAGAAAGGTTGAAGAACGATTGTGGGAGACGGGAGAAGTGCAAGAGAGAGACACGGAGACATTTAGCCAAGGAAGCGGAGTGATAGAGAGGAAGAAAAGAGTTGAGGAGCGAGGGATAAGCGAGAGGGATGGACAGACCCTGGCTCCTATCCTCCCCGCTCCATCCATCACCCGCCTTGGAAGCTGGAAAATGCGCTGGAGAGAGAGAGAGAGAGAGAGAGAGAGAGAGAGAGAGAGAGAGAGAGAGAGAGAGAGAGAGAGAGAGAGAGAGAGACACCGTTCCCTTGATGGATATATTTTTAGGGGCGCAGGCCGAGCCTGACCTTCCTCGCTTCGTTATTTCCCGCCCGCACGCCTTTATCCACCCTAAGAGCGCCCACACGCCCGTAGGCCGCCCACACGCCCGTAGGCCGCCCACACGCCCGTAGGCCGCCCACACGCCCTCATTCCTCAAACAGAGAGCACCTTACGCCGCCCGCGTGGAATTTTTGCGCTGCTCCCCACATGATTTGCGCATTAGGGGGCAACTTTGTCGCTATGATATCTCATATTGTTGGCCTCTTACTAGCTCAAACATCTCGCTGTCATATCTTAATATCTCTCGGTTATCTCTCACCCTTAGTAACGCCCAAACATTTATGTCCCCTAGTATCTCTCTCTCTAGTATCTCTCTCTCTCTCCTTATTATCTCCGTTATTTCTCTTTC
>NC_091175.1:11961059-11971059 GCF_040958095.1 Procambarus clarkii | reverse complement strand
TGCTTCCTATTGCTTAGGTACTCCCTTGTCCACTGGAGCACCTTACCAGCTACACCTGCCTGTCTCTCCAGCTCAAGTACCAGCCTCTTATGCGGTACTGTGTCAAAGGCTTTCCGACAGTCCAAAAAAATGCAGTCCGCCCATCCGTCTCTTTCTTGCTTAATCTTTGTCATCTGATCGTAGCATTCTATTAAGCCTGTAAGGCAAGATTTACCCTCCCTGAACCCATGTTGATGGGTTGTCACGAAGTCCCTTCTCTCCAGATGTGTTACAAGGTATTTTCTCACAATCTTCTCCATCACCTTGCATGGTATACAAGTTAAGGACACTGGCCTGTAGTTCAGTGCCTATTGTCTGTCACCCTTTTTGTATATTTGGACCACATTAGCCGTCTTCCATATTTCTGGTAGGTCTCCCGTCTCCAGTGACCTCCAGTAAAGATGCCAACGTAGAAGACACTGCTCGACAAACAACGCCCACTATACCTGATTAATCTTTGCATGTTTAATCTCCTGATTAATCTGATTAATCTCCTATATACCTTACTCTTTACCCTTATGTCTACCCATTGTATACCCATTGTTTACACTTGACCCCATTGTTCGATCCATTTGTGACCCACTATTAATATAAATATAATGTCCTGTACTGTAACATCACTTGAGAACGAACCATGTAGGTTCGAAACGTTGTGTAATTTTATAATAAGTGTAATACATTCTACAGTTATTTATTTCTGTTTCTTCACCTTGAAAACGAACATGACTTTTGGAGAACTCTTCTTCCAACTAAACCCTGATGCAAGAGCACTAAGTTACAGGGATAGAAGCCCTAAACCAGAAACTAGTTAATACAGAATATGCTGTCATATTCAATGAGACATGTATTAAAGAAAACCTGCTGCCAGTATACACCAATATATATATATATATATATATATATATATATATATATATATATATATATATATATATATATATATATATATATATATATATATATATATATAATATATATATATATACATATATATATATATATACATATATATATATATATATATATATATATATATATATATATATATATATATATATATATATATATAATATGCTTGCCACACATTTGTCATACTCTGAAAATTATTATTTATTTTGAAAAAGTATTTAAAAGTCTCATGGAATTTCAATAATTTAATGCACTCTGATTACAAGGATAAAAATGCATTTATTAATCAATGCATAGGGAGTGGGTTGGGGGGGATGAAGTGGTATATACACACACACTTTCCTTCAGGATATATGCGTTATTATCACCCTTATCTACATGCAGAGTAGAGGCCAGATTTCACAACAGGAAAAATATCACTACTTTGGATGACTCGGTGAATGTAGCCTAAGGGTCACCCAGCTCATAGTTATTATTTTAAGGAGGAATTTATTAAATTAAACAGTATGGATAAATTGCTTTCTAATTTATTACGAAATGTAATTAATTTCCGTTAAGTGAGTGAATTAGGTAGATGTCTCCACGCAACAATTCACACTTACATAATTTGCTGCAGTTGGTATAAAAATATTTTCGTTAAAAGATTTTTCTTTGCACTTTTATGTATATTAATAATGTAATACAGTACTATTATTGTATTCAATTGATACATTCGAGAAATTTAATGGGTCACCACATACCAAACGTTCAGCCTACCACTGATGACACGTTCGCAGTATACCGAAAACGTTATCGGATCCTTGAAAACGTTCACATTACTGACCACATCAATAGTCAGAGGCTATTAAACCCGACTGATAATGACAGCTGGAGAATAATCTAATTATTGATATCATTCACAAACATTCAACATTCGGAGGGAAAAAAATTTGGAATGAGTGGCGTCTGGAAATGTGGATGAATGTACTCACCTAGTTGTGTTTACGGGGGGGGGGGGTTGAGCTCTGGCTCTTTGGTTCCGCCTCTCAACTGTCAATCAACTGATGTGCAGATTCCTGAGCCTACTGGGCTCTATCATGTGTGTGTGTGTACTCACCTAGTTGTGCTTGCGGGGGTTGAGCTCTGGCTCTTTGGTCCCGCCTCTCAACCGTCGTGTGTGTGTGAGAGAGAGAGAGAGAGAGAGGGTAGACAGACTAAGGATAACGGTGTTATATGTAAAGCAGAAGGGGATATGAGGGTTGGGAGAGGAAACTGAGGGGAGAGGAGAGATTAGAGTGAGAGATGAGAGGGGAGCTTGGGAGGTGAAGGGGAGAAAGAGAGGGGAAGAGAATAACGTCGTGGGGGGGGGTGAGGGAGAAGAGGGAGTACATGGTGTAGGTGGATGAAAACATGAAGAGAGAGAGAGAGAATCGTGGGAAGAGGGGAAAGAGAGCAGTAGAAATGGATTGAAAGGAAGAGAAGTAGATAAGAAAGGGAGAATGAGAATAGGCAAGTTAGTTTAAAATGCACAGGGATAGATAGAAACTGGGAACGGGGGGTGGGGGAGAGAAAGGATAGGTAGATGGGAAGGAGAGCGAGGGTGGGAGGGAAGGGGAAGAGAGAGAGAGAGAGAGAGAGAGAGAGAGAGAGAGAGAGAGAGAGAGAGAGAGAGAGAGAGAGAGAGAGAGAGAGAGAGAGAGAAGGATGAGAGGTGTAGGTGGCAGAGAGGAGAGGAGAGCTGGGCCCAGTGAGGGGAAAGCTTTGGAGGGTCACACAGGTGTGTGTCCTGGCCTCACCTGCTCCCACCTCACGTCTCAACCACAACAACCACCACAACAACCACCACAACAACCACAATAACAACACCTGGTAGTACTCTCTCGTGTATCAGGACTCTGCTGTCCATCATGGTCCTCATCTCCTGGTTCTCACTCTTTGCACTCTGTGTTTCTTCCCCTTCTCTCACTCTCTTTACCCCTTCCCCTCATTCTCTTTACCCTTCTCTCACTCTCTCTACCCCCTTCCCTCATTCTCTTTACCCTTCTCTCAGTCTCTTTACCCCTTCCCCTCATTCTCTTTACCCTTTACTCACTCTCTTTACTCTCTATTTCCCCTTTCACTCTCCGCTCTCTCTTGTTTTACTGGGCCTCCTTCCTCTCACCTCACTCTTTATTCTTGCTCTTCCCCTTTTGCTCTCCTCTTTCATACCCACTTATCACTCTTCTCTTCCCTCTTCCCCTTACTCCATTCTTTCTCTCCTAATTTTCCCCTTTGACTCTCCGTGTTGAATTTTTTTTTTCGGTCTTGTCTCATTTTCCTCTTTTCCTGTTCCCTCTTTTATGTCCCCCTCTCCTTCTCTCTTCTCATTATCTCCTCGTATTCCTCTCTCCCTTTTCTCCATTTAATATCTCTCAATTACGCTTCCCTCTATACTTTAATGCCTCTGTCTCTATCTCCCTTATCTCTCATTTCCTTTATTCTCCTCTATATTTTACCTGGTTTACTCTTCCACTACTCTTCCTTCCTGTTCCTGCTTTACTCCCACTTTCCCCCTTCTCTCTCCTTCGTTCTCTTCTTCTACTTTTCTTTCTCTTATTCGTGTCTTCCTCTTTCTTCTCACATCTCACACTTCCCACTTCACTTTCTCATTGACCAAAATAGCATCGTTAGTAAGTAAACAACTTACTTACTAACGACGTAAGTAAGCAAGACGTCGAAATAAGAAATAGTAGTTTACAAGGAAAATGTGACAACTGCATTAGAGTCTGTCGTTTCCTCACAATCACTCATAATTTCACTCCATGAAATTCTCCTAACTCCTAACACTCATAACTCACTGCTCACAGTCACCAGCTGTGTACTGCTGTGCCGCCTCCTCCACCTCACTCTTCCCTCATGTTTGGTTTCTTATTTAAACCTCATTATTTCTTTCCTCATTGAATAGCCTAAAAAAAAATCACTTGTTCTTTGGGTTCTTCTGTTTGTCTGATTCCTTTTCTTTTTTTTCGTGTCTTGCTTTGATTTGTTGTTGTTGTTGTTGTTTAAGATTCGCTACTTAGGACAAAAAGTTCCAAGTAGCACGGGCTATGGTGAGCCCGTAGCTTGTTTTGGTGACAAGCAAAGCCAACGGTGGAGTTGTTCAACAGCAAAGGTCTGTTCAGCTGCTAACTATTCAGTGTTGAACAGTGAATTCTGTTCACTGTTCAACTCTCATCATGAGGGTTAAGAAAGGTTAGAGAGAATTGAAGGGGGGGGGAGGCGTAGAGAGAAGGTAGGGGAAAAGGTGAACAGGTTAAACTGTAACTGGGAGGTAAGCAACAACAACAACCACAGTTGTTAGCTGTACTAACGAGCGTTGCTCATCTGGCCAGCACCATCAGCACTACACTGACACCATTAGCCTTATTGACACTATTGATTCTCCCTTACTATTCCCTCCGGCTCTGTCACACCCCTTCCCCCCCCCCCCTTACCTCGTCACAACCGCGTCCCCCTGTCACATCTGTCACAACCGTCACAACACATACACACACATACACACACACACACACACACACACACACACACACACACACACACACACACACACACACACACACACACACACACACACACACACAAAATAGTTGATTGACAGCCCACGAGTCCCACCAGTTGATTGACAGTTGAGAGGCGGGACCAAAGAGCCAAAGCTCAACCCCCGCAAGCACAAATAGGTGAGTACACACACACACACACACATACACACACACACACACACACTATGATCACTACCTATAAAATTCTCAGAGGAATTGACAGGGGTAGATAAAGATAAACTGTTTAACACGGGTGGTACGCGAACAAGGGGATCCAGGAATCAGTAACAGCAAGATTCCGTCTTGGTTACAAATATCCATGAAGAATCGGAATGGAAACAACAGTTGAGCAGAGGAGTTGCAGAATCTGTGGTGAGAGTGACGGACACTGCCTTGACCACTACCTGAGAGAGTGTGAACATCTAAGAGTCATTAGGAATATGTGTAGAATAGTAAACCCCCACATTGTTTGAGTTAAGAAAATACTATTTGTCAAATATATAGATACTGTTCTTAAAAGATTCCCCTATTTTGCACCCACAAGATAACGTAAGTACTTAAGGGATTGACAAATGTTAATCTTCTTGTTTGATAAGGTGTTCACTTGAGACCGTTAAATAAGTCCCAGCTTAGTCTGGGTACAAGTGACCGGATGAACAACCCAGCGGGTTTTCTTCCTATTGGGGAGTGTTGTACATGCTGCTATGGTTTATGTCCACTCACATGATGAGTGGCGCTGCCCGATAAACTCGCCTCTCGGGGCAAAATTTATGGGGACACAGGTGGAAACTGAGTACCCACATGAGCCACAGGGACGTCAGAAAGAACTTTTTCAGTGTCAGAGTAGTTAACAGATGGAATGCATTAGGCAGTGAAGTGGTGGAGGCTGACTCCATACGCAGTTTCATCTGTACATTTGATAGAGCCCAATAGGCTCAGGAATCTGTACACCAGTTGATTGACAGTTGAGAGGCGGGACCAAAGAGCCGAAGCTCATCCCCCTCCGCAAGCACAACTACGTGAGTACACACACCTGGTCTTCACTCTGAATAACTCCGACATCAAGGAAATCAGCTTGAAAGCCCCCGTGGGAATGAACGATCACAGTGTACTGATGTTTGAGTGTCTGGTCGACGTAGGGTCACTCAAGGAAGTGGCCAGAAAAACAAAAAGCCGACATTCCGAAAGAGAAACTACGAAGAGATAAAAACAAAAAATCCAAGCAGATATAAAATGGGAACAGAGGTGAGAGGAAAGACGACCCAAAACACGATGGACTGACTCACACAGAAGGGTAAGGAGGCAGCAGACAAGTTGGTCCATGTTTAAAAGGGAAAAAAACACGAACTGCAAATGAGGAACCCGAGGTTTAATCAGAGATATAATCTGGCGAAGGATGTACAAGGGCAAGGAGGAACTATAGAAATAACGGAACACCAAAGAGCAGAGTCCTAGATGAGGGCCAGGAAAGAATACCTCAGAGGGAGAAGAGAAACAGGGAGGCAGTACGAAAATGACATAGCAAGGAAGGGAAAGACTCAACCAAAGCTGCTGCACAGCCACACCAGGAGAAAAACAACAGTGAAGGAACAGGTAATGAAACTGAGGATGGGGGAGGGGCAGACAGGTTCACTACAAACGACAAGGAGGTGTGGGAGGAACTCAATAAGAAATTCCAGGAGGTCTTCACATTAGAGCATGGATAAGTTCCAGAGACAAGAGAAGGAATATCTAACTAGGCACCACTGGAGGAATTTGAGATTCCCAGTGAGAAGGTAAAGAAGCACTTGCTTGAGTTGGATGAGACAAAGACTGTAGGCCTAGACGAAATCTCCCCATGGATACTAAAAGATGGAGCAGAAGTACTGTGTCTCAATGGTCTATAACAAATCACTGGTAAACGGGAGAACTGCCAAACATTTGGAGGAGAGCAAATGTTTTCCTAACATACAAGAAGGGTGACAGACAGGAGGTACTGAACTACAGGCCAGTGTAGTCCCTAACTTAGTTGATGGAGAAGATTGTGTGAAAAAAATAAGAAGAACATCTGGAGGGAAAAGAACTTTGTAACCCAATATCAACATGGGTTCAGGGAGGGCAAATCCTGCCTCACAAGATGAAGTGAATTCAATGACCAGGCAACAAAAATCAGGCAAGAAAAAGAAGGGTAGGAAGACTGCATATTTTTCGATTGCCAGAAAGCCTTTGATACAGTACCCCTCAAGGACAGTGGTGTAGACGCGCAAGGAGTGACGTAGACGCGCAAGGAGTAACATAGACGCACAAGGAGTGACGTAGACGCACAAGGAGTGACATAGACGCACAAGGAGTGACGTAGACGCGCAAGGAGTGACATAGACGCACAAGGAGTGACGTAGACGCACAAGGAGTGACGTAAACGCACAAGGAGTGACGTAGACGCACAGAGAGAGAGGAGGGGGTCGGGCTCGGCTGACACAGCCTCCTCGCCCAGTAAAGGTGGCGGACACGTAAAGAAGTTTATAAATTAGATTTTAGAACAGAAATGTAACGCTTTGGGAGAAAGAAGCTGTGACTGGTGTTAAGAGTTATTTTGTTTACCTTGTTTTGTTGGCCTCTCCCGCCTTCTCCACACCTCTCTCTCTCTCTCTCTCTCTCTCTCTCTCTCTCTCTCTCTCCACCTTTCCTTCCAGTGTTCCTCCCCCCCCCCTCCCCTTTCCCCTGCCCCCCCCCCTCCCCCCTGTTCGTATTGTTGGGAAAACTCGCGGCACTTTTCGTCCCCTTTGCACACTGTAATCAAATATCACATATGATTCCACTGTACCCCTTGTGCTCCTGGCTTTACTGGGGGGGGAAGGGGGGTGTATTCGCCTAGTTGTATTCACCTCGTTGTGCTTGCGGGGTTGAGCTCTGCTCTTTCGGGCCGCCGCTCTCAATTATCAGTCAACTGTTACTAGCTATTAACTATTTTTTTCACGCACACACGCGGGCGCGCACGCACGCACACACACACACACACATACACACACACACACACACACACACTCACCTGGAGCCAAAGCTCAACCCCCGCAAGCACAATTAGGTGAGTGCACACACAGGAAGCAGCTCCGTAACAGCTGACTAACTCCCAGGTACCTATTTACTGCTAGGTAACGGGGGCATCAGGGTGAAAGAAACTCTGCCCATTTTTGTTTCTCACCGGCGCCGGGAATCGAACCCGGGCCACAGGATTACGTGTCCAGCGTGTTATCCACACAGCCACCGACGCCCCTAATCCCCCAATGTACTCACCTAGTAATGTGTGTGAGTGTGTACTCACCTATTTGTGCTTGCGGGGGCTTGAGCTTTGGCTCTTTGGTCCCGCCTCTCAACTGTCAATCAACTGGTGTACAGATTCCTGAACCTACTGGGCTCTGTCATATCTACATTTGAAACTGTGTATGGAGTCAGCTCATCGAAATGAACATTAATATAGATGTAAATCACCTGTCACTGGTGATTTACCAGTTTATTTACTAGGAGGCCTGGTCGACGACCGGGCCGCGGGGACGCTAAGCCCCGGAAGTACCTCAAGGTAGGTCACTGCAAGTGTCAGAGGGGGACAACTAGGTGACTGAACTCTACGCCAACAGAACTAGCTGTACGACAATTAGCTACGGAGAACACTGAAGAACAACGGAGGAGGAGGAATAATTTTCTGTGATTCAAAATCTGTTCTTGATCCTCTTGAAAACGTCTATAAGACAGACGACAAGAGATCTCATAACAACAATAATTGATAATCTGACACGATGCATAGAATAAAGAGCTGCGATTTTGTCTTTTAAATGGATACCATCTCACATACATATAGGCCTATATCATGACAGATATTACAGCCCAATTAGCAACGAGGATGAGATTAAACTAGAAGTTGTTAAGATTATATTGCTACAAACATTCAGGTCTGATGATAGAGAGCTTAAAGACTCTAGGTCTGAAAGCTCTCGTATACCAAGTCTTAATATGTCTATATCTGAAACTCGTGTATATGGGCAGCACGAAATGTCGACCAGACTGTGCGACACAGTGGTTGATAGGATCAGGTTGGGGTTACCGTTACCTGTGGCAGGTGGCTACAGGTGACGGATCTCCCAATCCTGAGCACTCCAGGTGGCAATCTCTGTGAGCAGGAACTGGGGTCATGACTCCCCCCCACACACACACACACTACATTATAGACTGTCTAGTCATTATAGACCTTTCAGACCTGCAGGTATGAGGTACCTGTGGAGTCCTGTAGCAGTTTTGTTCACTGTCAACTGATCTAGCAACGTGTGTGACTTACTCATCCTGTGAGTAGGGAATTTTTGAGCTTCCTGTAACTTTTAATATAAGCTATGCAGCCCTTCATATCGTCTAGGCTGCATAGCCTAGACTATATGAAGCCTTAGACATAGGCTTCATATAGCTGCAGCAGTCACCATGTATCACCAAGCCTTTGGTGTTTTTGATCCACGCTATTTAACCTATTTTATCATCTAGGGTAAACTGCATAAAATGCAGATGTGCCTCTGTTATAAGAATGAGTTAAGACCAAGAACATTTTGACTTGTGTCTGCCGCTGTGTAAATGTCTACACGAGTTGCATTTTTACCTTAATTGAAGCGACAGTTTTCTCTCATTTCTATGTTCGAGTTTCAAATCAAATATTTACACATATTAAAGACGTCTTTATTCTTTTCTAATGCTTTATCATAATTATTAATTGCCAGTGACGCTCGGGTAGGAGTTTGCTAAGAGAGAAGTCTGCCAATTTAGCAATTATTTCTAACGTTCAACTGACGCCATGTTGAACCCCATATTGTGAAATGTTGTACCATACGAAGATGGTTTGTGTGTGTGTAGAGTCAAGTGTGTAGGTGTGTAAGTGACAGTTTCTCTCTCTCTCTCTCTCTCTCTCTCTCTCTCTCTCTCTCTCTCTCTCTCTCTCTCTCTCTCTCTCTCTCTCTCTCTCTCTCTCTCTCTCTCTCTCTCTCTCTCTCACTCATTTCCTCTCTTCCCCCTCTTCTCTCTTTCCCCCTCTCTTTTTCTCTCTCCCTTTCGCCTCCCCTACATCACCACTTTACATTCCCCCTCTTCATCCCGCTCTCTCCCCTTGCCTTTCCCCTCTGCGGCTCCCCATTACTGCCAATATTGAGGGGAGACCTGAAACCCCTCGCGTTTTAAGAGGGGAGAGAAGGGGAGCTGGTTACAGCCCTGCTTGATAGGCCGGTTGGTAGGTTGTTTGGTCGACTTGAATGGCTGGTTGGTCCGCTGGTCCGGTAGTTCGCTGGTCCGGTAGTTCGCTGGTTCACTGGTTTACTGGTCCGCTGGTCGATTCACTGGTCCACTGGTCCAGCCGTCCACTGGTCTACTGGTCCAGCCGTCCACTGGTCCACTGGTCCAGCCGTCCACTGGTCCACTGGTCCAGCCGTCCACTGGTCCACTGGTCCAGCCGTCCACTGGTCCACTGGTCCAGCCGTCCACTGGTC
>NC_091175.1:11936059-11956059 GCF_040958095.1 Procambarus clarkii | reverse complement strand
CGAGGGTTCGAACCTACGTCCGAGAGGATTCCAGACGCTGCCTTAATTGACTGAGCTACGACATGGTAAAAGTCATAGCTCAGATAAAAAAAAAACAATTATTTTTACCATGTCGTAGCTCAGTCGATTAAGGCAGCGTCTGGGATCCTCTCAGACGTAGGTTCGAACCCTGGTCACGGCCCTTGTGGATTTGTTCACTTGATGCATCACGCTATTGTGATTTCAGTGTGTAACTGGTCTTTAGTAACACTTAAGACACTTAGTAACACTTTAGTAACACTTAAGACATTGCAATGTTGATATTGCAGGTCTTAATCCATAAGACAGAAATCCATATCTTAATCCATAAGGCGAGAAACAATGGGCAGAGTTTCTTTCACCCTATGCCCCTGTTACCTAGCAGTAAAATTGGTATACCTGGGTGTTAGTCAGCTGTCACGGGCTGCTTCCTGGGGGGTGGAGGCCTGGTCGAGGACCGGGCCGCGGGGACACTAAAGGCCCTGAAATCATCTCAAGATAACCTCAAGATATCCCGACCTCTCAACACAACCTCACCCTTCAACCCCTCCTCCTTCTCCCCCTTCCCAGTTCCCCTCTCCCAACTTCTCCCCTTTCCCCTTTCTCCGCATCTTCCCCTTCTCTCTTCCCCCCTCTTTACTTCCCCTTTTCCCCTCTGTTCTTCTCCCACTCTACTCCTCTACCTCTCATCCACCTTTCCCCTTCCCCTCTCTCACCCCTCTTATTCCCCTCCCGTTTTCTCCCCTTCCCCCTCCCCTCCCCCTCTTCCCCCTCTCCCCATAAATTCATAAAGTCTTAGGCAAAAATTTAACAAATCAAATAATTTTTTGGTTTAAAGTGTAAATATTAGCATGTATATTTTCTAATATTACACAACAAATAATGATAATAAAATAATAATAATAATAATAATAGTAATCAGAGACGAGTCATATAGTATTGCACAATATTAGTGATGGTGACCTTAGCACCGTGTCACTTAGCCCTGCCATCTTTGACAACAATCCCACCCCTGCCCATGTTGGGCACATACCCGGCAGTAATTACTCTGAAAAAAATTTGAATGAAACTAGACCCCCCGAATTGTCTGGCCTCCCACCTCAAACAGACACATTTTCATCCATAGATATATATAAAAATGACAATATATTTTTAACCCAGCAATTAAGTCAGGAATAGAGAATATTTTGTTATGAAAGGTGGCACTGCTCCTGCTGCTGCTGCTGCTGCTGCTGCTGCTGCTGCTGCTGCTGCTGCTGCTGCTGCTTCGTATATTTCCGGCCGATAGTGTTATGATAGAAACATGTGAGGGAATTCAGTTGACCTGTTAATTTGCAACAAGATGTCGCAGACGCCAGCCGTCCCGCGCGCCTTCACTCTTTTTGCAATATTGCACCACCTCCCATTAATATTCCGCACGATATATATATATATATATATATATATATATATATATATATATATATATATATATATATATATATATATATATCCCGTGGGTCAGCAGCAACATTAGAAAGAGAAGGCGGGCGAAGTGGGAGGCTTGCAACAAAGTGTTCAATATGCCGCACTCTACACTACCCACCCTGCAACCGCCTCTCTCGCTGCTCTTGGCCCCTTCTCATATTGCTTCGCTCGTCTTCGTCCATAAGTTGCGCTCCTCTTGATCCATCTGTTGCTAGGGTTGCTTGCAGGCCCTGCAACAGCTGCCATAGTTGGTGGTGGTGGTGGAGGGGTGTGTGTGTGTGGGGCTGGTGGTGGAGAGAGTGAGAGAGGGTAGTGATGGAGAAGGAGTGATGGAGTGGCAGTGTTGGAGGAAGATGGGAGTTAGAGGGAGAGAGGGAGAGAGAGAGAGAGGGAGAGGTGGCGACACCGAGATATCCTCATCCCACCACCATCAAATTTTGATGTGAACGATAACGAGCGGGTGTGAGCGATAGCCACCGGGATGGAGCCAATTGCCAGCTCGACTCCCGTTTACTGCACGCGCCGATGCCACCAGTTACCTCCCCCCCCCCCTCCTCCTCCCTCTCTTTTTGTTCATATATATATAAATATTTCCATCAAATTCCTCCGCTATGATTTTATCATTCTTCCTCATGCCTGTGTGCTTGCTCCCAGGCCTCCTAGGCCTCCTCCTGGGCCTCCTAGGACAAGGGACGGCCCCATAACACACCGCAAATGGATTTAAAGACGGTCAATAGAGCTCAAATCAGCACAGCTTGGGAGATTAGCTAGTAGGGGGAAAGGCGAGCCTCGCATCAATCCATTTTACAATAATTAACAACCCGAGTTCACTCCCTGTTTAATATACACTCCGGGGGAGGAGAAAGGTGCCTTCCCACCGCCTCGGTTAAGGTCGGTGTTGAGGTGAGGTTGATGTGTGGAGGTGGACGGTATGTGAGGGAGGCGACGGGGCCCCCTTGGCGTCAGGGGCCCCCGTCGTGTTGACATTTTCCCCCGAGTACTGTAGAATATGACGGCGGTGGTTCTCTGGTGGCGCGCCGCCCGCCACTCCCAGGCTCCTGCTGCTGCGGATTTTGTGGCAGGTCCACTCTGGCTGGGGCAGGTGTGGGTGGGTGTACACATCTGGGCAGGTGTGGGTGGGTGTACACATCTGGGCAGGTGTGGGTGGGTGTACACATCTGGGCAGGTGTGGGTGGGTGTACACATCTGGGCAGGTGTGGGTGGGTGTACACATCTGGGCAGGTGTGGGTGGGTGTACACATCTGGGCAGGTGTGGGTGGGTGTACACATCTCACCTAGGTGTGCTTGTGGGGGTTGAGCTCTGGCTCTTTGGTCCCGCTTCTCAACCGTCATTCAACTGGTGTACAGGTTCCTGAGTCTACTGGGTTCTATCATATCTGATGGTGCTACATAGCCTTCTCGATTTGGTGCCCTCTATTCATAATTACTTACTTACTTCTATCATATCTACATTTGAGACTGTGTATGGAGTCAGCCTCCACCACATCACTGCCTAATGCATTTCATCTGTTAACTACTCTGACACTGAAAAAGTTCTTTCTGACGTCCCTGTGGCTCATGTGGGTTATATCTTGAGGTTATATCTTGAGATGATTTCGGGGCTTTTTTTAGTGTCCCCGCGGCCCGGTCCTCGACCAGGCCTTCACCCCCAGGAAGCAACCCGTGACAGCTGACTAACACCCAGGTACCTATTTTACTGCTAGGTAACAGGGGCATAGGGTGAAAGAAACTCTGCCCAATGTTTCTCGCCGGCGCCTGGGATCGAACCCAGGACCACAGGATCACAAGTCCAGCGTGCTGTCCGCTCGGCCGACCGGCTCCCGGTCGGCCGGTACTGGGTACTCAGTTTCCACCTGTGTCCCCTTGTTGGCGTACCTCCAGTGTTAAAGAGCCCATCCTTGTCTACCCTGTCAATTCCCTTGAGAATTTTGTTTGTGGTGATCATGTCTCCCCTTACTCTTCTGTCTTCCAGTGTCATGAGGTGCGTTTCCCGCAGCCTTTCCTCGTAACTCGTGCCTCTTAGTTCTGGGACTAGCCTAGTGGCATACCTCCGAACTTTTTCCAGCTTCGTCTTGTGCTTGACAAGGTACGCGCTCTATGTCATCATCTCCACTGTCACCACAGCCGAGATATGACCACCTTACCTTGCGATGATTTCGGGGCTCAACCTCTCCGCGGCCCGGTCCTCGACCAGGCCACTTGAATGGTAAATGTACCACATACGACATTCTCACCTTATCTATCTTGTTATACCAATATTGTATTTGCTTAAGATGTTAAGATACATAATACATTATACATTCTTCATTATACACTAATCAACCATTACTGTATTAGTTCGAAGTATAATACTTTTGTTTCTAGCATTAGTAAAGGTGTTTTACATCCCCTTATTAGCAATCACTGTATTTCTGCGATAATACGTAGAAATATGTATATCAGGTATTATATACGTATACGTATGTATATTGGTGGATAAACGTATTATGTAGAAATACGTATATCAGGTATTATATACGTATACGTATGTATACTGGTGGATATACGTATTACGTTAAAATACATATATCCGGTATTATATACGTATACGTATGTATACTGGTGGATATACGTATTACGTAGAAATACGTATATCATGTATTATATACGTATACGTATGTATACTGATGGATATACGTATTACGTAGAAATACATATATCATGTATTATATACGTATACGTATGTATACTGGTGGATATACGTATTACGTAGAAATACATATATCATGTATTATATACGTATACGTATGTATACTGATGGATATACGTATTACGTAGAAATACATATATCATGTATTATATACGTATACGTATGTATACTGATGGATATACGTATTACGTAGAAATACATATATCATGTATTATATACGTATACGTTTGTATACTGGTGGATATACGTATTGCGTAGAAATACATATATCATGTATTATATACGTATACGTTTGTATACTGGTGGATATACGTATTACGTAGAAATACATATATCATGTATTATATACGTATACGTTTGAATACTGGTGGATATACGTATTGCGTAGAAATACGTATATCATTATATGTATTGTATTACATGTATTATATACGTATGCGTATGTATACTGGTGGATATACGTATTACGTAGAAATACATATATCTACTAGTACATTAGGGGCTCTGCCCACAAAAGCTATACGTCACAAACTATTTTATTGCTGTTGTTGGAACACCATCCACGTGTCTGCTGGGAACACCATCCACGTGTCTGCTGGGAACACCATCCACGTGTCTGCTGGAACCCCATCCAGGTGTCTGCTGGAACCCCATCCACGTGTCTGCTGGAACCCCATCCAGGTGTCTGCTGGAACCCCATCCACGTGTCTGCTGGAACCCCATCCACGTGTCTGCTGGAACCCCATCCACGTGTCTGCTGGAACCCCATCCACGTGTCTGCTGGGAACACCCTCCACGTGTCTGCTGGGAACACCATCCACGTGTCTGCTGGAACACCATCCACGTGTCTGCTGGGAACACCATCCGCGTGTCTGCTGGAACACCATCCACGTGTCTGCTGGGAACACCATCCACGTGTCTGCTGGGAACACCATCCACTTGTCTGCTGGGAACACCATCCACGTGTCTGCTGGGAACACCATCCGCGTGTCTGCTGGAACACCATCCACGTGTCTGCTGGGAACACCATCCACGTGTCTGCTGGGAACACCATCCACGTGTCTGCTGGGAACACCATCCACGTGTCTGCTGGGAACACCATCCACGTGTCTGCTGGGAACACCCTCCAGGTGTCTGCTGGAACGCGAAAGTTCAGCAGAAGCGTCCAACTGCTCACTCAGTTACAGTGTATGCAAATCAGGAATCTATTTCGCGCGGGGGACCTCGAATCAGAGAACACAGGTGAGCACCGTAGGAGCCACAGAGAAGACAAATCAATTATTTACTTCTGGCAGAGTAGAGCACTACGTACTGAGGCGAGATGGTGGTATATATATATATATATACCATCAACTACCACTATCACAACATAACAACCATTAGACGAGCGACCATAACTACCCACAGTATTTCCTCAGCGTCAGAGGGTATAGCGTACATTCCGCCTGCTGCTCCTGATATTACGGGTGGTTGATAAGTGGCTGACCAAGCACCGGGGCTGGTGGTCTGAGGCTAGGGAGTGTACCTTGTGTAGCCCACACCGCACCTCGCCTCACCCGTCATCATGAAAAGTCACAGTTAAAATGGATTTATCGCAAATGTTTATATCCGCCTGGTGTACAGGTGATGGTATGATGTCCTGGTGTACCGGTGATGGATACAATGTCCTGGTGTACCGGTGATGGTACAATGTCCTGGTGTACCGGTGATGGTACAATGTCCATGGTGTACCGGTGATGATACAGTGTCCTGGTGTACCGGTGATGGTACGATGTCCTGGTGTACCGGTGATGATACAGTGTCCTGGTGTACCGGTGATGGTACGATGTCCTGGTGTACCGGTGATGATACAGTGTCCTGGTGTACCGGTGATGGTACAATGTCCTGGTGTACCGGTGATGGTACAATGTCCTGGTGTACCGGTGATGGTACAGTGTCCTGGTGTACCGGTGATGGTACAATGTCCTGGTGTACCGGTGATGATACAATGTCCTGGTGTACCGGTGATGATACAATGTCCTGGTGTACCGGTGATGATACAGTGTCCTGGTGTACCGGTGATGGTACAATGTCCTGGTGTACCGGTGATGATACAATGTCCTGGTGTACCGGTGATGGTACGATGTCCTGGTGTACCGGTGATGGTACAATGTCCTGGTGTACCGGTGATGATACAATGTCCTGGTGTACCGGTGATGATACAATGTCCTGGTGTACCGGTGATGGTACAATGTCCTGGTGTACCGGTGATGATACAATGTCCTGGTGTACCGGTGATGGTACAATGTCCTGGTGTACCGGTGATGGTACAATGTCCTGGTGTACCGGTGATAGTTCTATTACTTAAGCCAATATATGCTACACCTGCTCCGGCATCAGCATCTTGTGAACCATGAAACCAAAATCAAAGAAGATTCCGAGGTTTGCAACAAGACTGGTGCCAGAGCTGAGAGGATTAAGCTATGAGGAGAGGCTAATGGAACTTAATCTCAAAACGCTAGAGAATAGAAGGAACAGAGACATGATCACAACATAGAAGATTCCGAAGAGAACAGACAAGGTGGACAAGAACAGCAGGTACACCAATTAAGACTATTAGGCAGGGGGGCATAAAGTGTTGCTAGACCTCGCTCAATCCCCCGAAGTCACCGATAGGTATAATTACCTGCGTATGGCACTCCGGCGTTCTGATCGGCGACTGATATCTGCTGTTAGTGCTCTGATCAGCGTCGGCCACGCGCTCAGAGATGTGATCAGGGAGTTTATTTCTCGCCTGACGGCTCTGATCGTTCCCGTCCACTATCGCTCGGAGATATTAACTCTCAAACTCTCATCTGTGATCCCAAAGTATTCCCTGGAAGCTTGTGCTGCTGACGCCTCCCTTGTCAAGTTTAGCCCTCGTCACGACTAAGCTTATATATCGACGATTAAATTCTGGACTAAGCTTATATATCGACGATTAAATTCTGGACTAAGCTTATATATCGACGACTAAATGCTGGACTAAGCTTATATATTGACCACTAAATGCTGGACTAAGCTTATATATCGACCACTAAAGGCTAGACTAAGCTTATATATCGACGACTGAATGCTAGACTAAGCTTATATATCGACGACTGAATGCTGGACTAAGCTTATATATCGACCACTAAATCTAGACTAAGCTTATATATCGGCGACTAAATGCTAGACTAAGCTTATATATCGACCACTAAATTCTCGACTAAGCTTATATATCGACCACTAAATTCTGCAAAAAATATTTAAAATGGGATCATAGAGTTTTGTGAACTATTTTGTGCTTCGGGAAAACTGACTTTTTTGTCATTTTTTGAAATATAAAGGATTTTGTGGTGGATTATTCTGAGTGGTTTACACGAGGAAGGTGAACTTATGCCAGTGGTTTGATTAGTAGCACTCGAGCATCTAAGAAGCCCTCAAGCATCAAAGGATCAGTGAAGCCTTCACGCAGCATTGAAGCCCCCAAGTGGCACTCAAGCCTCCTCCTCATGCAGAAATGTCTCAAAATTATGTATTTGTTGGATTTTGAACTCTCTCTCTCTCTCTCTCTCTCTCTCTCTCTCTCTCTCTCTCTCTCTCTCTCTCTCTCTCTCTCTCTCTCTCTCTCTCTCTCTCTCTCTCTCTCTCTCTCTCTCCCTCTCCCTCTCTCACACCCTCCTCAAGAAGCAATATTTTGACTGAGACAATCCCCCACCAGTGTCGGGGAAGATCATGACAAAGGCTGCTACAAGAGGGAGGCGCCGATGTTGTCGTTTTAAGGCCTTGTTGGGATCAGTGGAGGAATGCCACGGAGACCTGTCCCTCTTCTGCTGGCTGGGAGAACAGGTATATGGCACTCCCTGGCACCCGCTCAGGGAGTGGGGGTGGGGGGGCGTGGTGGGGGTCGTAGGGCCTTGTCCTGGTGGATGAATGAGGGGTGACACGAGTTCTTGAGCTGAAGATTATCGTAGGGGGGTGAGAAAGAGGGGGAGGGGGGGAAATAGGGGAAATAGGGGGTGCTGCAAGAGAAGGAGAGAGAGAGAGTAAATTATCATTGTACGGTGCTATGGGCAGTGTTAATGGCTCTTTAGTTGGGAGTCTTTGTTAGGGGGATTAGTCAAGTAACTGTAACTCATTTTTGTGTGTCTCTGTTACCTGTTTCAGTTACCACTCACAGGATGGACATTCCTCTGACACTCACTGGATGGGCATTCCTCTGACACTCACAGGATGGACATTCCTCTGACACTCACAGGATGGACATTCCTCTGACACTCACAGGATGGGCATTCCTCTGACACTCACAGGATGGACATTCCTCTGACACTCACAGGATGGGCATTCCTCTGACACTCACAGGATGGACATTCCTCTGACACTCACAGGATGGGCATTCCTCTGACACTCACAGGATGGGCATTCCTCTGACACTCACAGGATGGGCATTCCTCTGACACTCACAGGATGGGCATTCCTCTGACACTCACAGGATGGGCATTTCTCTGACACTCACAGGATGGGCATTTCTCTGACACTCACAGGATGGGTAAAGGGTGCATCATAAATTAACTAAACTAAAAAGTCTATAAAAATTATCTCCAACCACCCTCCCCCCCCTACAGTTGAAGGCATAAAAACATGCCTTCAACTACCCCCTCCCCCCCCCCGTCCACCAAACACAGCAACCCTACACCCATTCTCCCAGCACCACAACCACAACCACCACTCCCCTTTAGCCTACCATCCACAAGGGGGTATCAAATGGGTTGTGGACGTGCCCTTTGGAGTGCCCAACTCACCACCAGCCACCACTCACCCCAACGCCCCTCCCTCTGCCACCCTCTGGCCCCCAACCACAACATCCCCCCTTCACATATCCCCTCCAGCCCACCAAACCTGGCACCCCCGCCGTCACTCTGTCAAGGATCAGCTGAAACAAATGACCCAACCCACCAGAATGTGCCCTGTTTGGTGTGAGCTGGTTAGGGAGAGAGAGAGAGAGAGAGAGAGAGAGAGAGAGAGAGAGAGAGAGAGAGAGAGAGAGAGAGAGAGAGAGAGAGAGAGAGAGAGAGAGAGAGAGAGAGAGAGAGAGAGAGAGAGAGTACTCACCTAGTTATGCTTGCGGGGGTTGAGCTCTGGCTCTTTGGTCCCGCTTCTCAACCGTCAATCAACAGGTGTACAGCTTCCTGAGCCTATTGGGCTCTATCATATCTACACTTGAAACTGTGTATGGAGTCAACCTCCACCACATCACTGCCTAATGCATTCCACCTGTTAACTACTCTGACACTGAAAAAGTTCTTTCTAATGTCTCTGTGGCTCATTTGGGTACTAACTTTCCACCTACGTCTCGCTTCATGCAGGTCGGCGTTCAATCCCCCGACCGTCCGTCCATAAGGCACCATTCCTTCACCCCATCCCATCCCAAATCCTTATCCTGACCCCCTTCCCAATGTGCCAGCAGCAGCAGCAGCAGCTCCTCAAGTGAACCTGAAACACGAAAAAAACAATTTAAATCAGTGAGAGTTGAAGCCAAAGTAATAGGCCCCCATTTTCTACCACCAGACACGTGGCCATTAGGAGCTTATAATGGTAACTAAACTTAACTAATGGTAACCAGCTCTAAGGGGGTTGTGGTAGTTGTTGTTGTTGTGGCTTAGTGGAGGAGTGGTGGAGGGTAGGTAATGTAGGGTGGGGGGGGGAAGGGTATTTGGGTGGGGGGGAGGAGAGGGGGGGGGATTGTTGGGGAAAGGGGGGTTGGGTGGAGAAAAGGGCACGTGGGCGGCCGGCTGGCGGTGTTTACTCGAAGGTATAAACTAATGGGCAGGGTAAAAGTGCCGCCCACGCCCACGCCCACAGCTTGTGTCCGGCTTGTTCCCGCCACACGCCCTCATCCAACCCCCCCACCCCCCACCCCAAAGTTTTTCACTCCACTTCCCTTCCCCTCTCCAAACACACACACACACACGCACGCACGCGCGCGCACACACGCGCGCGCACACACACACACACACACACACACACACACACACACACACACACACACACACACACACACACACACACACACACACACACACACACACTCACACACACACACACACACACACACACACACACACACACACACACACACGTAATGGAGCAGGTTAGGTGTAGAAATCGTTGAAGCTAATTCTATTCAAATTTAAAATAAATACGACAAAAGCGTGAGAAATGAGTCATTGCATTAATCTAAGATCATTCTGAAGGCAGGGACCAGGAGCCTAGCTCAACCCTGCAAGCACATCTAGGTGAGTACACACAGACGAGGACCTGAACATTCTCCGAGATGACATGAACCAGCTGCAGAGCTGGTCCGAGAAATGGCTGCTGGAGTTCAACACCAGAAAGTGTAAGGTGATGGAAATGGGATCAGAAGTCAGGAGACAGAGAAGCCAATACACGATGAAGGGAAACTACCTCATTAACGTCTAGAGAAAAAGACCCGGGAGTGGACATAACACCAAACCTAACTCTAGAGGCTCATATAAATAGAATAACATCAGCGGCATACTCTACTCTGCCACAGGTCAGAACAGCCTTCAGAAACTTGAATAAGAAGGCTTTGAGATTACTGTATACCGCCTATGTGAGGCCAGTCTTAGAGTATGCCGCACCTTCGTGGAGCCCCCATCTTAAAAACACATAAGGAAGCTGGAAAGGTTACAGAAGTTGGGAACGAGACTCGTCCCAGAGTTATGAGAGGATAAGGTAGGGAGAGAGACTGAAGGAACCAAACCTGACGACGCTGGAGAGGGATAGAGAGAGGGAGATATGGCCCAGACATACAAAATACTTAGGGGATTGACAGAGTGGAAAAAGAGGAAACGTTAACAATGAATACCGACAGAACAAGGGGGCACGGATGGAAGCTTGAGACTCAGATGTGGCATAGAAATGTTAGAAAGTTTTCTTTTAGTGAGTAAATGGAATGACTTAGAGATAAAAATACTTATGAGTACATATGAGTACAAGGAAGATTACGAAGGGGGGCACACGGTGTCGCATGTACTCACCTAATTGTGCTTGCGGGGGTTGAGCTCTGGCTCTTTGGTCCCGCCTCTCAACCGTCAATCAACAGGTAAGGTGAGTACATGTGAGTACACGAGAGTACATATAGGCGCCCCTAGGAGTAGACGGGAGTACAAAGGAGTGTACTGAAGCACTTGGGTATACATTGGAGAAATTACAAAACAGTTGAGCTTTTATTCTGTACTGAATTCATGTTTGACCTAAATCTTAGAAATGGAAATTATGTAATCTTATCACGAAGAGAAGAGGTTAGGACACCGCGGTTAGTAGATGAGGGGAGAAGAGAGAGAAGAGAGGGAGGCAGGAACAGAAAGAGGTGTGGAAAGGGAAGAGAGAGAGAGAGAGAGAGAAAGAGAGAGAGAGAGAGAGAGAGAGAGAGAGAGAGAGAGAGAGAGAGAGAGAGAGAGAGAGAGAGAGAGAGAGAGAGAGAGAGAGAGAGAGAGAGGGAGAGACGGATAGTGTGTGTGTGTATGAAGGGAGACGCCGAGCGTGGTTTATCACTGATCAGACAGCCCCGTGCTCAACATACCTTCCTGGCGCCATTTTTCTTAATGTGACGGCTACTCACCTCCCTCCCTCCCTCTTTCCCCCTCTCTCTCTCTCTCGCTCTCTCTCTCTCTCTCTCTCTCTCTCTCTCTCTCTCTCTCTCTCTCTCTCTCTCTCTCTCTCTCTCTCTCTCTCTCTCTCTCTCTCTCTCCCTCTCTCTCTCTCTCTCTCTCTCTCTCTCTCTCTCTCTCTCTCTCTCTCTCTCTCTCTCTGCACATCATGGACAGGACTCTCAGTCTTTCTAGCCAGCAATTAATTTCTACCATTACCTGGTAAATACAGCAGAGGTACAGCAGCTGAAGAATCTGTACCACTTCAGCTAAGTCCTGGGGTGAGGGTGGGGTCCTAGCCAATCTGATAAATAATTTTAATTTATTATTATTATTGTTTCACCCTTTCACTCACCCTGTCTCATTTGACCATAAGTGAAAAGGGTGTTTTCATTTATGGGAAAAAGTGGAATTTTTGGAGTGACTCTGTACACATGTGGGTCAGGCTTGGGTACACATGTTACTTTGAATATGGAACAGGTGCTAATGACAGGTGTTAATGACAGGTGCTGATGACAGGTGCTGATGACAGGTGCTAATGACAGGTGCTGATGACAGGTGCTAATGGCAGGTGCTGATGACAGGTGCTGATGACAGGTGCTGATGAAAGGTGCTAATGGCAGGTGCTGAGGACAGGTGCTGATGACAGGTGCTGATGACAGGTGCTGATGACAGCTGCTGATGGCAGGTGCTGATGACAGCTGCTGATGACAAGTGCTGATGACAGCTGCTGATGACAGGTGCTAATGACAGGTGCTGATGACAGGTGCTGATGACAGCTGCTGATGACAGGTGCTGATGACAGGTGCTAATGACAGCTGCTGATGACAGGTGCTGATGACAGGTGCTGATGACAGGTGCTGATGACAGGTGCTAATGAAAGGTGCTAATGACAGGTGCTGATGACAGCTGCTAATGACAGCTGCTAATGACAGGTGCTGATGACAATGACACACACGTGTGACCTGTGTGTGGTATGTTAAGGTCTCACACCCTCACACCCTTGTGTTCCTGATTGTCTGTTGATTAGCATCAACACGCCCCCATGTACACACACTCATGTGCTCACGCCCATGTACACACACTCATGTGCTCACGCCCATGTACACACATTCAAGCTGCCGTGTACATGTACAACAACGCTATTGATGCAAGCACGAATCATATGAACAATTTAATATACCCTCTTCATTAGATTCGAACGCTGGACCACAGAAATAACCAGTCCAATTCTTTACCCTCTGCACCACCACAACGTTTTCCCCTCCCTCAAAACGAAACAAAACAAAAAACTACTTTTTTTTTTGCAAAGAAAAATTTCACTAGAAATTGAAAATCAAACACAAACTGACCCTCGACGATGGGTTGAAGTCTGTTGAAAAGTATCTCAATTATTTTGCAAAACCAATTTGACGAAGCAATAATATTAGCGGAGTGGGCTGCGTTGTAACTAGCAGCAACAGGGTATTAGGTGAGGAGGAGGAGGGCTCTGTTAGCCTGTGGCCTTGATGTTCGTCTGTCTCACCCTTACTAGGTACTTACTAGGTGATAACATCGGCTAGATGCCTAGTAAGCTAGGTTGCTAGAGCGACGGGGGTGATTCGGTCGTTCGATCCCATCTCATTACCATGGGGTATGTAGGCCTATTGGCTTAATTAGCGGTTTCTCCTCATAACTGCCCAATTACCCCCCCCCCCCCTTGTTAAGCTCGTCTCAGCTATTGTTTTAATTGTCTTAACGAATTACATGATTGTTCATGATTTGGTGTGATGATTGATAGAGATTAAGCCACCCAAGACGTGGCACGGGCATGAATAGCCCGTAACTTGGTGTGATGTTCTTGACGGAGTGTGTTGTAGAGGATATTCTAGAGGGAATGTGTTGTAGAGAATATTCTACAAGAGAGGGGTGTTGTAGAGAATATTCTACAAGAGAGGGGGTGTTGTAGAGAATATTCTACAAGAGAGGGGTGTTGTAGAGAATATTCTACAAGAGAGGGGTGTTGTAGAGAATATTCTACAAGAGAGGGGTGTTGTAGAGAATATTCTACAAGAGAGGGGTGTTGTAGAGAATATTCTACAAGAGAGGGGTGTTGTAGAGAATATTCTACAAGAGAGGGGTGTTGTAGAGAATATTCTACAAGAGAGGGGTGTTGTAGAGAATATTCTACAAGAGAGGGGTGTTGTAGAGAATATTCTACAAGAGAGGGGTGTTGTAGAGAATATTCTACAAGAGAGGGGTGTTGTAGAGAATATTCTACAAGAGAGGGGTGTTGTAGAGAATATTCTACAAGAGAGGGGTGTTGTAGAGAATATTCTACAAGAGAGGGGTGTTGTAGAGAATATAAGATGTACTATATTCATTGTTCTTCACGATCTATACCCCTAACCAAACACAGATCTTCTGTGTTGTAGAATCTGAGTGTAGAGTGTCGATGGGATGACATTGAGTGTGTGTGTGTGTGTGTACTCACCTATATGTACTCACCTATATGTGCTTGCAGGATCGAGCATTGACTCTTGGATCCCGCCTTTCGAGCATCGGTTGTTTACAGCAATGACTCCTGTCCCATTTCCCTATCATACCTGGTTTTAAAATTATGAATAGTATTTGCTTCCACAACCTGTTCCTGAAGTGCATTCCATTTCCCCACTACTCTCACGCTAAAAGAAAACTTCCTAACATCTCTGTGACTCATCTGAGTTTCAAGCTTCCACCCATGTCCTCTCGTTCTGTTACTATTCCGTGTGAACATTTCGTCTATGTCCACTCTGTCAATTCCTCTGAGTATCTTATACGTTCCTATCATGTCCCCCCTCTCCCTTCTTCTTTCTAGTGTCGTAAGGCACAGTTCCCTCAGGCGCTCTTCATACCCCATCCCTCGTAGCTCTGGGACGAGTCTCGTTGCAAACCTCTGAACCTTTTCCAGTTTCATTATATGCTTCTTCAGATGGGGACTCCATGATGAGGCGGCATACTCTAAGACTGGCCTTACGTAGGCAGTGTAAAGCGCCCTAAATGCCTCCTTACTTAGGTTTCTGAATGATGTTCTAACTTTTGCCAGTGTAGAGTACGCTGCTGTCGTTATCCTATTAATATGTGCCTCAGGAGATAGATTAGGTGTTACGTCCACCCCCAGGTCTCTTTCACGCGTCGTTACAGGTAGGCTGTTCCCCTTCATTGTGTACTGTCCCTTTGGTCTCCTATCTCCTAGTCCCATTTCCATAACTTTACATTTGCTCGTGTTGAATTCTAGTAGCCATTTCTCTGACCATCTCTGCAATCTGTTCAGGTCCTCTTGGAGGATCCTGCAATCCTCATCTGTCACAACTCTTCTCATCAACTTTGCATCATCCGCAAACATCGACATGTAGGACTCTACGCCTGTAAACATGTCGTTAACATATACAAGAAATAGAATTGGTCCCAGCACCGATCCTTGTGGTACTCCACTTGTTACTGTTCGCCAGTCCGACTTCTCGCCCCTTACCGTAACTCTTTGGCTCCTTCCTGTTAGGTAGTTCCTTATCCATTCTAGGACCTTTCCCCCCACCCCCGCCTGCCTCTCGAGCTTGAACAGCAGTCTCATGTGCGGTACTGTATCAAAGGCTTTTTGGCAGTCCAGAAATATGCAGTCTGCCCAACCATCTCTGTCCTGTCTTATCCTCGTTATTTTATCATAGAATTCCAGAAGGTTTGTTAGGCACGATTTCCCTGTCCAGAACCCATGTTGATGTTTGTTCACAAACCTAATGTTCTCCAGGTGTGCAACCAGTCGTAGCCTAATTATTCTTTCCAGTATTTTACAGGGGATGCTTGTCAGTGATACAGGTCTGTAGTTAAGTGCCTCCTCCCTATCTCCTTTCTTGAAGATCGGCACGACATTTGCCTTCTTCCAGCAACTGGGCAATTCTCCTGACATGTGTGTGACATTCCTGACATTCTCCTGTGTGTGTGTGTGTGTGTGTGTGTGTGTGTGTGTGTGTGTGTGTGTGTGTATGTGTGTGTGTGTGTGTGTGTGTGTGTGTGTGAGTGTGTGTGTGTGTGTGTGTGTGTCACACGTAACGTCTAGTGAACATGTATCCGGTAGTTATTTTGATCATTAGTGTTATTATAAATTAAAATTGAAATACTTTTCCATAAATGTTTAAGCCTTTATAGCTGGATTAGTTTATACAAATTTACAGTAAATTATTTACCTAACAGAAAGTCATAGTAATAACCTGTAATTTCTGTGATTAAAAAAAAAACTGTATTATCAAGATTTCCATTTAGATTCAGAAGCAACATTTACCATTGATGTTAAAATTTGATAAAAAAAAATTGAAATAAAATTTGAAAATAAAAAATTTGACAGGTGTCAAATTCAGAATCAGAGAAACTATTTCCATAACTACTTTGTAGGTATTATAATAACGGGTGAATTAAACAGGTGTACATTAGTCTAAATCAAAATTTATATTTTTGACATAGAGTTAGACATTTAAGTTATTATTATTATTATTATTATTATTCTGTAATGACATACCTGACACGACCTAATTGATGTCATATGACACAGCTGATTCTATCTGGCACACACCTGTATTTACTTAGTGTCATATGTGTCGAGTGTAATTTCACATGACACATGTGAGATTAGATGCTACATCTGACATGACACATGTGATCTTACATGACACATGACACATGTGGTATTATCGCAAACAAGTTCTTCGTTGTTCACAGATTCTTACACTATGTTCACTTGTTGTTCAGCCCTTGAATACTTTTCTAATTTGTTCACTGACTGTTCTACCGCTTTCGAAAATTGTTCCATCATTTTGTTGAACTGTTCTCTAATGTTAATACACACACACTCTTCCGTCCTTGTTCATTTGATGTTCACACTGAACTGTGACTGTTTTTCTCTGATCCCCCTTCCCCCTTCTTCCCCTGTTCACTTTCTGCTATCGTTGAACTACCCTTTTCACTCCCTATTTCACGAATATCAAGGGTTGTTCTGCCCTATTTATTGTGTGTTATCCCCCAGTTCACTGGCTGTTTTAAACTGTTCATTTCCATGTTCATGGACTATTGAACTCTGATAACTGGCTGTTCTCTCCATTGCACGTGGCTGTTCAACACCGTTCATTGGCGGGGCTTCACCCTATTCACTGGTTGTTCAGCCGTGTTCACTGGTTGTTCAGCCGTGTTCACTGGTTGTTCAGCCGTGTTCACTGGTTGTTCAGCATATTCACTGACTGTTCAGTCATGTTTACTAGCTGTTTTGCTATCTTCACTGGTTGTTCAGCAATGTTCAGTGGTTGTTCAGCAATGTTCAGTGGTTGTTCAGCCGTGTTTACTGGTTGTTCAGCATATTCACTGACCGTTCAGTCATGTTTACTAGCTGTTTCGCTATCTTCACTGGTTGTTCAGCAATGTTCAACGGAGGCTGTTCAGCAATGTTCACCGGAGGCTGTTCCGCTTTGTTCACCGCCTGTTCCGCTTTGTTCACGCAAGGCATAGAGTTTCACCCTGTGTCTACCTACCGTGTCTAGCTCTCAGTATTGTGTTACTCAAATGCTAAGCACACAGACGTATATGCACGTCTATACGTACACACACCTGCCATACGTACACACACCTACCATACGTACACACACCTGCCATACGTACCCACACACCTGCCATACGTACACACACACTTACCTTACGTACACACACCTACCATACGTACACACACACCTGCCATACGTACCCACACACCTGCCATACGTACACACACTTACTATATTCTCGTTTGCACGACCTTACGTACATACACTCGTGCTTTGCTCCTAAACACACATGCGTCGATACGCATTTTAGCACGTTCACGTGTATTCTACGCTCATGTACGTACACACATACGTACCACTACCGTGCAAGATGGTGTAGGGAGCCGGTGGCTGAGCGGACAGAACACTGGACGCGTGATCCTGTGGCCCCGGGTTCGATCCCGAGCGCCTGCTAGAAACAATGGGCAGAGTTTCTTTCACCCTGATAGGCCCCCCACCCTGTTACCTAGCAGTAAATAGGTACCTGGGAGTTAGTCAGCTGTCACGGGCTGCTTCCTGGGGGTGGAGGCCTGATCGAGGACCGGGCAGCGGGGACACTAAAGCCCCGAAATCATCTTAAGATGGTTGATGTTAGAGAGTTAAGCTGGAGGTGAGGTTTGGTTGAGAGATCGAGTGAATAGGAGCATGAGGTGAATGAGACAAGGATTGAATATGGCTAGTAGAGGGAGAAGTGAACGCAGTTGAGGTGATGCTTGGATGAGATTGAGATGAGTGAGATGAGATTGGGGTGAGGTAGAGAGGAGATTAGAACGAGACTAGAGTGAGGGAGTGAAGTGAGCTTGAGGTTAGAGATCGGCGTTCGGTTACGCAAAACGATAACCGAACGTTCGAACATAATGTAACATAATGAACGTTCGTAACCATAATGTTCGAACTTTGGAACAAGCCAAATACATCCAGTTTTGAAAGTCGAACAACAGAAGGTCACTTTCCGTTAATCCGACGTTGATCCTAACGTTTAACCCACGTTGATAACGTTGATCCTTACGTTTTAAGCTTATTGACTTAAAGCAGTAGCAGTATTTAGCAGCAGTATAAAGCAGTATTTAAAGCAGTATAAAGCAGTATTTAGTAAGACAGGAGTAAGGAGGAGGAGGAGGAGGAAGAGGGGAGACAGAGGGAAGACAAAGGGGGAGGAGGAGGAGGAAGAGGGGAGACAGAGTGAAGACAAAGGGGGAGGAGGAGGAGGAAGAGGGGAGACAGAGGGAAGACAAAGAGGGAGGAGATAAGGGGAAGGTTAGGTTAGGTGCCGGCAGAGCCACAAGCGGTGGGCAGCGGCGCCAAGGAGGAAGAGGGGAAAACCAGGAGAAATGAGCTGATTAAGACC
The DNA here is from genome assembly GCF_040958095.1 of Procambarus clarkii. Classification (NCBI taxonomy): domain Eukaryota; kingdom Metazoa; phylum Arthropoda; class Malacostraca; order Decapoda; family Cambaridae; genus Procambarus; species Procambarus clarkii. The sequence goes on along the minus strand of NC_091175.1, from coordinate 11,937,264 downwards.
TTCCCCTCTCCCTCTTTACCCTCCCTTCCCTCTCCCCTCTCCTACCCCCAGGAGACCTTTGAGGAGGCGGCGAGAGAGAGAGGGGAGAGGGAAGGAGGAAGACGCCCAAGACGAGGAGGTGACGGAGATGGAGAGATAGATAAGAGGCGTAGAAGGGGAGATAGAGAGATAGTGCAAGGAGAGGCCATGATACAGGGGCCTCACGCACGCCCGGCGCGCCCTCACACGCACTCTCACGCCCGCAGGAATGTTGGAGAGCACCCACATGGACCCTAGGGCTGTCCCTCTCACCCCTCTCCATGTTGGAGAGGGGTGGTTAGGTTAGGTTAGGTTAGGTAGGTTAGGTGTACATATATATGTATATATATTTGTATGTACAATTTATATGTAGTGGGCATCCATCAGTCTCAGGAGACTATGGAGTTGCGTTCTGGTTGTCTGTCTGGAGTGGCCTCTCCAGGGCGCAAAGCCAGGGTAGGTTGATACGGAGGGAGAAGCTGTTACCCATGCAGCAGGTTCCCCCCTCTCCACGGCGCCGAAAGTCTCCAATGGAAAGACAAACGCCAATACGATTGGTTCCAGCGCCGTCGCAGGAACTGTCAGAACGAGGTTGAAGGCAACAACGAACTGCCCCCCAGGGGCTCCAGCTCCGGAGTTAACCTCGAAGTTGGTAAAAGAAGACACAGGGACCCCAGACCCGGAGACCGCCGAGGTCGGGGCCGGAGAAGAACCACCCCAGCAAGGGCATGAACGACCCCAGCCTCCTGAAGCAGGGCCTGGGGGGGCCGCACGAGCCCCAGGAGGTGGACGGCCCGGTCCCGCACCTACGGGTTCCTGACAGAGATCGTCACAGCCCTCTTGCACCCGAGGCCCGCTTCCTTCATGACCCAGCAGGAGTGATAATTACTAATTACAGCAATTATTATTATAATTATTATTATTATAATAATAATATAACTAATAATTATTACTTATATATATATATATATATATATATATATATATATATATATATATATATATATATATATATATATATAGTTAATTACTTATATCTACATAACAAACAAACATATATATTCCTCACCTGCTGAAACACATGTGAACACATGTGAAATAATTAACAGCTACTGAATTCCCAAACACACCTGTACACCTGTGCTTACACACCTGTACCTGAGTCTGTACACTTATACCTATTTTGC
>NC_091175.1:11822452-11935559 GCF_040958095.1 Procambarus clarkii | reverse complement strand
AGCACTCCAGGTGTAGTGTTTTTACAGACATTTTAATTCTACTGTGACTTACCAAATCACTCTCGTTAACTCTTTTTTTTTATTTTTTTTTTGTTCTTGCACTCGGGCAAATACTGGTGAAGCAAACACGACACCGTGGCGTGGCCAGCGGGTTGTCTGGGGATTGAGTCTGGTCCCGCTCTCCCTCCTCGACCTGCCTGGTAACAATTTGACGTGGGATCACTTGAGTGCTTCAGGCGACGGGTATTGTGATAGACACGAGTTAAGGTGGATGTAAACAGCTGGGCCCTTGCATGGGCCAATAGATGTTGATTTATATTTTTATAGGGGGGTGAGGGAGGGGGCTCTGCGCCCTCCTCTGGGCGCATTTGGAGGGGGGACAGCTGTCTTTCTTCGAATATCTACCCAGTGGGTATACAAGAGCTGGGTTTTGAATGATAGTACTTGGGCTGGTAGCTTAGATACTCTCCTGGAGGACACTTCAGAAACCAGGAGGATATGGCCAAGAATGGGCGTCCTTCTCCACCCTTTCCGGTGTCTATAGTAGTGACGTCTTAACTCGTGCATCATAACTGGCGTGTCTGGCAAGGGGTTGACACAGTCCTGGGGGCTCTACCCCTTTGTAGAGAGAGGGAGATCTTATTGAGCCAAATGTCATCGACGTGATTGTTGTGACAAAGATCACTTAGGGAGCAGGTTCTTATCTTCCCATTGGGATCCTATTCATTCTCAGAATAACTTTGAGTGGCTCTTGACTCTCAGGATAACATACTCTAAGGTGTTCTGATCCTCCCCAATAGTCACCACAAGGTAGGCAAATTTATTGTTCTAGGGGACAGGCAGCCGGTGTATATTTATACTTAGGCTTATATCTAGGTTCCCTGCCATATCGAGGTTTATATATAATTATATCGAGGTTCCCCTACCTCTTACGGGCTCACCATAGCCCGTGCTACATGGACACTTCGTTCTGAGTAACTAAATCTAAAACAACAACAACAACAACCCCTACCTCGCACCGTACTATCTAAAAATCTACTTGTCCATTAATAGTATTTCACGTCTCATTATCGCCACTTAACACTGGTAGTTACGTGAGGTAGTTACTACTTAAATTTGGGCAGCAAGCAGCTAGCTGCCTGCATGTTGACTTGTGCCTCCGCTAATTTTAACGACCAAGTTTAAAAGTTAATTGAGGTCATTTAAGCTTTCACATGACTGTAAATTGTTAGTGTATTCATAAATCGCCGATTTTAAGTATCTTGTTTTAAAGTGGAGGTTAATTGTTTGCTCTCATATCGCTACAATGTTTACTCTTCATTTATTAATATTCGTGAGGAGCGTGGAGTGTGTTGGTGGCTTTGACTGTAACGCTCACACACGAATATTAAAACAAAATTGAACATTGTGTCGTTTTGTAAATATCTCGAGAAAATAGTTCAAATAGTTTTCAAACTAATTAACTGCAATGCCGCCTGTCCTCACGCCAAGGTTATTCCATCCAGCGGTCGACCCCAAAGTCGCATTCATCAATTGGAACAAGCTGTTCATTCAGAATTTTCTCGAATATAAATTAATATTATTCTATATTAGCATATTGTGCATATTTAGGCACTGGTTAGGTTAGATGTTTAGGTTCTGTTGGCGATTATTTGTATTTGTAGTACGTGGGTGAAGCATTTACAGCGTTGTGGTTCGAACAAAATTCGTCAGTGAAACACTTGTTCCGGATATGTTCGAACGTCAGCAGTTGTGAGTCGTGTGTAAACCGCTTTTCATTCATAAACAGGGGGTTTGGCGGGTGCATGGAATCACTTTTGGATCTTTGTTTGGAGGACGGGTTGTTACACACGACTCACAACTGCTGACGTTCGAACATATCCGGAACAAGTGTTTCACTGACGAATTTTGTTAGAATCACAACGCTATAAATGCTTCACCCACGTACTACAAATACAAATAATCGCCAACAGAACCTAAACACCTAACCTAACCTATGCCTATATATGCACAATATGCTAATATATTATAATATTAATTTATACTTGAGAAAATTCCCGTTTTGAATGAACAGCATATTAAAATTTATGAATGCGTCTGTGGGGTCGACCGCTGGATGTAATGGACTTGAGTCGAGGACGGGTTGCAGCATGAGCTGCTGCAACGTAGTTAGTAGTAGGCATCCATCAGTCTCGGGGAAACTATAGAGTTGTGCTCTGGTTGTTGGTCTGAGTTGGTTGGTTGAGCTCTCCAGGGCGCAAAGCCAGGGCAGGTTGATACGCAGAGAGAAGCTGTTACCCATGCAGCAGGTCCCCCCCCCCCTCTCCACGGCGCCAAAAGTCTCCAATGGAAAGGCAAACGCCAATACGATTGGTTCTAGCGCCGTCGCAGGAACTGTCAGAACGAGGTTAAAGGCAACAACGAACTGCCCCCCAGGGGCTCCTGCAACGAGACAACCTCGGTAAACAAAGAGTCCGAAAGAGTCGATGGTGGCTTCGATAATTACTTAAGACTGTGTATTTGAATTGTGTTTATACTTGTTGCCTAGCTTTGTGTGTACTTGTGTAGAGACTACTTAGAAAAATCTAAGTTCTGTCAAATCAAAGAAGTAGAAATTACTTACCCGAGTGTCGCCGGGGACTCGGCACCCTGACTGCTAGAGGTATTGCGTGCGGGCCAGTGCCACGCAAGGTATTGACTTTGAAAGGTAATTTACGTTAATTGGTTTAGTATGAAATTTGTCAGGAGTCTGATCAGTCACACATCAACGCGAGGGGGTCCTCGCGGCAGAGTGAGCAGCGCTCGGGAGTCGTAGTCCTAATGGCCCGGGTTCGATCCCCGGCGGATGCGGAAACATATGGGTACAGTTTTTCACCCTGATGCACCTGTTCATCTAGCAGTAAACGGATACTTGCGAGTTAAGACGGCTGCTACGGGCTGCTTCCTTTGTATTCACCTAGTTGTGCTTGCGGGGGTTGAGCTTTGCTCTTTCGGCCCGCCTTTCAACTGGCAATCAACTGTTACTACTATTTTTATATATATATTTTTTTGTGTGAGAACTATATGTAGTAGATATAATAGGGAAAAATAGGTTGGTTAGAAAGGCGAGGTCTAAGCGCCAATAGCTCGATCCTGCAGACACAAAGTAAACGCAAATAGTGAATACTCACTCACTCACTCACGGGTGGAAACTTAGTACCCAAATGAGCCACAGAGACATTACAAATCATTTTTTAATTGGCAGAGTAGTTAAGAGATGGAATGCATTGGACAGTGATGTGGTGGAGGCTAACTCCATACACAGTTTCAAGTGTATATTTAATAGAACCCAGTAGGTTCCAGAATCTGTACACCAGTTGATTGACAGTTGAGAGGCGGGGCCAAAGAGCCCAAACTCAACCCCCCCCCCTCCCCCGCTTGCACAACTAGGAGTACACACACCCACCCTACCCCCCAAAAACCCGCTTTACCATACAAAACTACAGCGAATACAAAATAAATCACCGGGAGTGGCTTTGAACATTCATTGACAAAGTTTCTCCACAAGGCAAACACAGCGGCCATTAAGCAATATCGGAAAATGTGATAGACCCCTGTCAGACATGTGATAGACCCCTGCCAGACATGTGACAGACCGGCACCTAACGTCACCACCACTTTCCTCACTCATACACACCACTCGGAAGTATTCACCACCTATTAGCACACACGATACGACCCCCCACCACCACCACCACCACCACCACCATTCAGGACAAATAATGCGAATTTAGGGCTGTTTGTTGTTTTAGATTTAGCTGCTCAGAACGAAGTGTCCATGTAGCACGGGCTATGGTGAGCCCGTAATGCCGACTTTAGGGGTTGTTGTTGTTTAAGATTCAGCTAGTGGGAACTAAAAGTGCCAAGTAGCACGGGCTATGGTGAGCCCGTGATGGACTTACCTGGCACAGGAGCGGAGCTGAAATTTCGACTTTTGGGCTTATGGACCTCTTTTATAATGCGTCATTGATCACCTGTTAGGGCGCCTGACAGCTGGGTGGACAGCGCTTCGGATTCGTAGTCCTGAGGTTCCGGGTTCGATCCCCGGTGGAGGCGGAGACAAATGGGTAAAATGTTTTTCTCCCCTGATGCCCCTGTTACCTAGCAGTAAATAGGTACCTGGGTGTTAGTCAGCTGTCACGGGCTGCTTCATGGGGGTGGAGGCCTGGTCGAAGACCGGGCCGCGGGGACACTAAAGCCCCGAAATCATCTCAAGATAATCTCAAGATATACACAATGTATACTGCAATATATACAAATTAAATATATAAATTTTACTTTGTTGAGTGGTGAAATCTCGCAGAACTTTTTCAAAATAATTGTATCATTTAATTTCCGTGGACGTGTGTGGCAGCCGAGACTGGGAAAGAATTGACTAATGCACTTCCCAAGCCAGCGAGTACTCGTGAGTAATGTAAAACAATCGGTTTAACGGGTCAGTTTGGCGGCCTTATTAACTACAATCAATAACAAGCGACGCATTTTAAAGCTTGGACGGAACAGGTGATAAAGTATGTGTTTAGTAATGGCGTCATGCAGGGAGCCACGGACGGTTTATCTGGCGTCAGGCTTTTGAGGGCTGAATACACAGCACTCCTCCGGTCATTGCACTTTAGGGGTTAAGAGTACCCCCAATATACACAGTACTGGGGAGTGGAGACATACTCAGAGTTAAGAATAGACAATATGAACAAGGAAATGTGTGTGTTTATCTCTCAGAATGTTCCGTAATACGTTTATTGCTTGTGATGTGTGTCTATGTATGTATTAACACGATGTACTGAACGGGGTGAGAATAGCTTGAGTTAACTCACGCCTTTGTATGTATTTTAACTCGATAAACTTATTTCAATTTCAATGTGAACAAATCCACAAGGGCTGTGACGAGGATTCGAACCTGCGTCGACCAGGTTAATTTACTTTACCTAACCGGACGCTACCTTTACCAAACCTACCCTTACTAGCCGTAGCCTAGCAGTATGTAATTTTTTGTCCCCATTCACTCCCCTTGCCACTTCGGGGGGGGGGGGAAGGGTTTTGACCTTTTGAAAAGGGTTTTATAATAGATCTTTTTGTCGGGGGACAGGTGTAGTAGAACATAGATATACTGTACATACTCATCAGTAGGTTGAACCGGTCAGTTCAGCTACTGATAAACGCTTGGAGCCGGACGTTTTGCCGGAAACGCTATGCGTGCTAGTGGGCTTTACAAGAATGTAAATTCAACTTAATTTCTATGTTCTCTGTTAGCCCCCCAATGTACATTCTTGTATATAAATAAATAAACTGAAAGCGCTTTAGTTGTTAGCTTTTCAATTTTCACTGTCGTTCTGCACACTGAAGATCAATTTTTGTTGTATGAATGTTGTGTATATATATATATATTTATAATGGGTGTATATTTATATATATATATATATATATATATATATATATATATATATATGTCGTACCTAGTAGCCAGAACTCACTTTTTGGCCTACTATTCAAGGCCCGATTTGCCTTATAAGCCAAGTTTTCCTGAATTAATATATTTTTTCTAATTTTTTTCTTATGAAATGATAAAGCTACCCATTTCATTATGTATGAGGTCAATTTTTTTTTATTGGAGTTAAAATTAACGTAGATATATGACCGAACCTAACCAACCCTACCTAACCTAACCTAACCTATATTTATAGGTAAGGTTAGGTTAGGTAGCCAAAAAAAGCTAGGTGAGGTTAGGTAGACGAAAAAACATTAATTCATGAAAACTTGGCTTATTAGGCAAATCGGGCCTTGAATAGTAGGCTGAGAAGTGCGTTCTGGCTATTAGGTACGACATATATATATATATATATATATATATATATATATATATATATATATATATATATATATATATATATATATATATATATATATAATATAAAAGAGACAGGAGGCCTTTGAGAGGAGAATGTACGACACAGGGAGGGGAAGTGATGGGGGGGGGGGAAGAGAATATAGTAGGCTTTCACATATTCTTTTCAGTATTCCCATCTCCTTCATCCTCCCCCCCCCCCCCCCTTTTGTGTAGTTTTTTTAATTTTGTTTACATAATGAGTTATAATATTAACTGCATAAAAGGTGTAAGCCAGAGACCACCAGACTTTGAATTCAACTCTTCATGATGAAAGTTTTCTTGCTTTTGATTTCCATTGAGAGATCGCTCTTGGACTGTCATTTGACAACTCTTTCCATCTAGCCCCCCCTCCCCCCCTTCCGCGCTCTCTCTCTCTCTCTCTCTCTCTCTCTTTCTGTTATTATTTATACACATTATATATAATATATATAATTTGTTTTCAGTCGATGACAGTGTCGAGTAAACCTACTGATTACTGAACACTCCATTACCACCTTCTGCTATACGTTCCCAAACTTTTAGCGCGAGCGTGGGTGCTCCCTCCACCAAATTTCTTCCTTGCACGGTGCTCACTCTGAGAGCTCAGTCGAGGTGCTCAATCGGGGTGAGCTCTAAGATAAGACTTGCCTGGCGTTTCGCGAGCGTTTTGTCTTGGGTTCGTATCCTGGCCGGGGAGGATTGACCGGGCGCCAATCCTTAACTGTAGCCTCTGTTTACCAAACAGTAAAATGGGTACCAGAAACAATTTGGCGGGTCGTATTCCGGGGAACATAGAATTAAGGATTTGCCCGAAACGCTACGCGTGCTAGTGGCTGTGCAAGAATGTAAATACTCGTGTTTGTATATAAAATAAAATAAATAGACGAAGCGACCGGGAGGCGGGAGGAGGGAAGAGTGTTAGGGACAACACCCTACAACACCCAGGGTTGCCTCCACGTGACTGGGGACCGGCCGTGAACACAAACCATCAACAGCTAAGAGCAAACAGCAGCGTCTTCTAGCGAACTGTTTTTATGTCGCGTTATAATAAGTGGTGATCAATTGCTTGGTTTTATGATCTGGCAGAATCTTTAGACGTGTGTGTGTGTGTGTGTGTGTGTGTGTGTGTGTGTGTGTGTGTGTGTGTGTGTGTGTGTGTGTGTGTGTGTGTGTGTGTGTGTGTGTGTGTGTGTGCGTGCGTGTGGCGTGCGTGTGGCGTGCGTGTGGCAAATATGTAAGGTTCGTAACTTGTATTGCTTCTCCGCCAGACAATTTAGTTGTTTATATTAACTATAAGTTATCAACTGGTGGTCATGGCGCCCAACAAACTCTGCAAGAGTTATGGAGGTCCAGACACCATTATCAGTCCACACTAGATAGAGATTTTGTTGTGTGAAGACATGATCACAGGTTTCCTGTGTATTTTACATGTAATAAAGTATGTAATTTAGGCAAACCAAACTCGTAAGTAATAGTAACGAATTGCTACGCGCGTTAATAACTTCAGAAAGAATGCATAAATTACACGCCAAGATTTGTATATATCCTATTGAATATTTTGTAACAATTTATATGAAAAAACAATTATGACTCGGCTCCCTCATCCTCACAGGTGAATGGCTGGTTTTCTGAAGAGTTCTCCGAGAAAATTCTTGGTTGTTGCATTACTGGCCATTTGGTATGTGATGGTCTTGTACAATGGTCTCTTGCGGCTACCAAGAGGCGGCCGTGGCCACACCTCCCGTACTGGTCGTGTCGTCCGCCGCCCCGAGGCGCATGGAGGCTGGCGCCAGGTCTTGGCGTCCTGGAACCCGCACTACATTGTGAGTTTACCAACAGTTACCGTTTGATATCCTTATAAAGTCTTGATACAAACAATGTATGTACTCAAATGCGTATTAGCTAATCCACTGAGAGCGAAGCTACTGAAACATTCCATTTTGAGCACCTCTGACGGCCTTTGAGTGCCCTTTACTCTTGTAGACGCAGTCTCGTGTTGAGGGCGAGGTAGTAAACCCTTACCCAGGCCAAGTGAGGTTCAAGATGTCGGAGGAGGCTTGCCGGGAGCCGCCGCTGGTGCTGGCGGCGGTGGTGACGGCGGTCGAGAACCGGCTCCGGCGTCAGTTCGTCAGGCGCACCTGGGGCCACCCATCCCTGGCCCAGGACACGGGAGTCAAACCCTTGTTTGTGGTGGGAGAAGTACAGGATCCAAAGCAGCAGGTGAGTTACTTAAGAGAGCTGTGTTGATGGTTTCGTTGTGGAAGTAGAAATGTGGTTAAGGGGTGGGATTTCATGCATAATGTAAACAGGTGACTGACACATTTTGATTGCTAATTCCGAAAAAAACGATTATCGAAGCACCCAACTGCATAGTTCCTATACCACCCTAATCGGCATTTGGTGAACTTATTCATGAAAATTATAAATTCGTGCAGGTGCAGTCCTGGACCTCGCCCATTACCAGTCTCGTCCCGTAGGAAAAATACCTAAACTGACGGAGACGAGGTACCTACTCGGCTCCGTCATAACACAAAGGACAAAGTAACAGATCACAAAACGGTAAAAGGTCCCAATAACGAAAACAGTAACATAAAAAGATCCCAACAACAATTATACCTGTTGTCTGCCTTTGTTATGCAGAGGCATTTCTCGTTAAACCCGTTAAAACTGCATTGACTGTTAAAACATCTTATAGTCATAGAACGATTTTGGATCTTTGTTTTGGATTCTTTCGTAAGTTCTTTTGGCTGATCTGATTTTGAGTGGCAGAGTTTAGTGCCCTTTTGTTATAACTCATAATCAATGATGTCCATCGTGGATTTAATAAGTTTTACAGAGGTTCCTCTTGGGTTACCAACGCTTGTTTCACGACCTGTGTCGTCCATCTAGTTCCCTTTCTTGTTTGGTTTTCTTTTCGGCGCACATTTTTGAACGAGTTTCATGATGACCTTCTTGAAATTTTGCCATGATGCTTCCGCGCCATGTTCGCCCATCAGCTTCCTCCTGGAGATAGTTCGCAGTTCCTCTCTTTCATTGATAGTCACCTCGCTGGCAATCTAGAAATTCATCATATTTAACCTTTGTGGGTTTCTATATTCGTAGTTCATCTTAAAATATGATGGTTGCATGAGGGGGAGAGCGTTTCCCCTCACATGAATTTGATGAATCATACTCTTCTGTTGACCAGACCACACACTAGGTGAAGGTGTGATGTCATCACACTAGGTGATGACGACGTTTCGGTTCGTTCTGGACCATTCTCAAGTCGATTGTGTGCTAACAACTCTTCTGTTAGCACAAGATCCAGTTTACTGTTACCACGTGTGGGCTCTACCACATGCGGTATGAGGCTGGAGTCCTGCGCGAGGTCACACAAATTTGTTCACCCTTCTGCTTCTTATGTTAGGTTGATCCAATCTATGGTCTCGTGGTTTATATCCCCTCATTATTAGGGTTTGGGGTTTCAGACGCCGCATTAATCACAATTATGCAGATCTGTAATTTCCTCTGCCGCTGCTGTGTCAGCCCTGTAGCATACTCCCACGGTCATTTTGCTATAATCTTGAGTTAGTATGTTGCACCATACTGACTGAGGAGCACCGTGGTGTTCAGTTCCTCATTGGTTATCTTGAGATCTTGAGGTTATCTTGAGATGATTTCGGGGCTTTAGTGTCCCCGCGGCCCGGTCCTCGACCAGGCCTCCACCCCCAGAAAGCAGCCCGTGATAGCTGACTAACACCCAGGTACCTATTTTACTGCTAGGTAACAGGGGCATAGGGTGAAAGAAACTCTGCCCATTGTTTCTCGCCGGCGCCCGGGATCGAACCCGGGACCACAGGATCATAAGTCCAGTGTGCTGTCCGCTCGGCCGACCAGCTCTCACCTGGTTGCATCCCAGATGCTCTTTCACATACAGTATCACCCCACCTGCTAGTGTTCTGTCCTTTTTGAATGGTGGGTGGCATCCTGGGCGATAGAATATTATGTCATGTATTACTTCATATCATGTGTAATCAGAAAAAATTGCCGTGCAGTTATATATAGTTTAATGCAATACCAGTAAGCTGATTGAAACTGCCTGATTCTGTCAACTATCTTCTAACATAGATTCATGGAAAAATAATAATTTCAGCTAACATGGCATATAATTAAAAAAAAATGTTTTAAAACGTTTGAAAATTATTATGATAAATGTAACCAAACATTTTTGCACATCCTAACATACGATAGTTGAAGTGCATTAAAGAGATTGAAATGTCTTTCACTCAATTTATATTACTGTATCTTCCAACAGGCTATGTTGATAGAAGAATCGGAGCAACATCATGATATGATACAGGCAAACTTCATCGACTCCTACGTGAACCTCAGTTACAAAACCACAGCACTCCTCACTTGGGCCACTCGGCACTGTCCTAACACCCCATTCATACTTAAAATAGACGACGATGTTATCCTCAATCCAATAGCACTTCGAGAATTCCTTCTGGCATACTTACGATACAACCCACATCCTGTCAACATCTTGGGAAACGTAAGACACTGTGACCCAGTTGTGAGATGGGGCAAGTGGGCGATGCCAGTAGATATATATCCAGACCATGAATATCCATCATATGTAGCTGGCCCATCATACTTAGTACCAATAGCCATCGTCCCCACCCTTCTTGATGCCATTAGCAGAACAAGGTAAGTCTGCTGTTGTCAAGTTAGGGAACATGACTACCTATCAAATGCAGCTCAATACCCTTGAGTTCTGGTGCCCAGCACAGGGTCCCCCCCCTACCCCAAACAACTTCACAGAGGGCCAACATCTCCAGTTGGTTGTATAGGGAAAGAAAGCCACTGGCTGTTCACCTCTTGATGTAGTATTGTACTAGACAAATTGAGACACCAGCTGGAAAAACTGTCAAAATACTGAAGGGTGTCCTTAGATGGCCAGACATTTGGGTCACTGCAACTGCTGCCACCTAGTGGTGGTAAAGTGTAGTTAGCATGGGTTAACAGTGGCTGTTAATATTAGCAGTCGGGAGAGTGACGCAGATTTTTTTTTTAAATTATGCACCCCATACCCATTCTGTAAGTGGTAATGGGAAAGATTACAAAAAGCACATAATGGGCATTGGATGCCCTAAGTTTTTATGCTTGTAAATAAGTACAGTACTGTAATTATAAAAGTAAAAAGGCACCAAGCCAGGAAGACTTATTAAGCACTATCTGTGTTGCAGGATATTGGAAAAAAGGTACTAAATACCAATTGGGATGCTAAGACGAGCAAAAATAACAATGGTGAGCAATAGCAAAGTTACCATGATTCATCAAGGGATTTTATACTTGTAAACAAGTCTTACTGTACTGGTTTGTCCTAGCAGGATGGATATTGTCTTCAGTAACTTCCAGACACCTTGCATGACACCTGCAGTGGCACCTGTACATGCATGTCGTCCTGCCAGAATGCAGCTTGAAGGCCTTACATAGTACATGCATAATAAGTGCTTACATGATATAGCAAATGTGTAAACAAAATTGTTAACTTTAATAGTCTTATTTATATTAATATAGAAATATGCTTGGATCATTAATACCTTAATGGGTTTGAGTAAGATTAAATTAAGTTAATCATATGACTAATTGTTGCATATTGCTCTACCATATTTCAAGAAAATATATGTAGGGCTCTCCTTCAATTGTTTTTCAACTAGAGATGTGTTAATGGATAAACTGTACATGACTTGTCCAGTTGAAGGAAGATGATATTCAGCTCTTCGGCAATCCCCGATTATTCTAGAGAATAAAATATCTTCAATGAAGATATTATTAAATTATCTTTTGGATATTATTGAAACATAACTTTGTTTCCAATGCAGTAGTGATTTCTTTTTAAGTCGTGCAACTGATAAATGTTGTTGAAACAAATGCACATGATATTTTTTGGTCATATGTTACATGATCTCGTGGTTTTCCAGATTCTTGTTCTTGGAGGATGTGTACACGACAGGTTTGGCAGCCAAAAGAGCTGGCATTGGCCACTACAATATTTACTCCCTTACCAGCTATTTGGCTGAAGACATAGACTACCGCTGGTCCACTGGTTCTGCAGTCTTCCAAGTAGGTGCTTTTATTACAGCATGGGGGCAGTGCTGTGGCCTGCGGCAGCACGGGGGGAAGGGGGGGGGCCAGTGCTGTGGCCTGTGGCAGCATGGGGGAAGGGGGGGGGCCAGTGCTGTGGCCTGTGGCAGCACTGGGGGAAGGGGGGGGGGCCCAGTGCTGTGGCCTGTGGCAGCATGGAGGGAAGGGGGGCAGTGCTGTGGCCTGCGGCAGCAAAAATTAATATTTTATTTATTAATAAATATTAATTAGAATGCAGTATGAAAGCAAATAATTAATATTGGCTATTACTTCTAAAATAAACCTGATACAGTACTATGAAAAGTCTCTAAACATTAAATTATTAATCAAAGTTCTGTACATGTATATGTAATATTTAGGATGTTGTACATCTGTGAAGTCAGTACTGTATTAGGCAAATTGTTGTTCAGAAATGGTGCCTGTCAACCACCTAGCTTGTCGTGATGCCTAGGACATGGCCAAATGTTTGAAATGAAGCAACATGGTAGTCCATTCACCTGGGCTGTAGGGGAGACAAACCACGGACCCCACTCATGTGAGGCTGAAGCTCTATCTACCGAGCTATTTATTTAACGTGGTAGTGTTTGGCAAGTAATACCATTTAACATGCTTGTTGCCAGGTCTTTTTCTGTTTTTGTTTGTTTTCTGGGAGGTAGTCCATGGTAGCTCCCTGAGCTCCCCACTTTAGAAACTTCAAACTACCAGTTGAGATCTAATACTCCCCAACTCCCCTGGAGTTGCTTCTATTGAAATAACTCGGTAAGAGGCTAAACTCTATATTGTCTCTTATAGAAGGGGGGCCAGATTCTGGTAATAACTTTTAGGAAGAAACCTGTGAATCATGTAACCTGGTATGGTATTTAAGGTTTGGTGTTTCTCATGGTGGGTAGATAATATCATTCATTTTTGTGAATCTATTCATGGAAAATATTTTACTTTGTGGTATCTTCATTTCAGGAGAATGTTGATTTTAATGAAGCTGTTCGAGGTTGGAATATACTTAGAAAACTAGAAAAAATCGCCGCTCCTCCATACAATCCACAAAGCACTGATCCATCTTCGTCCAATGTCCTTGAGACTAAGAATAAAAGGTATCTAAATTGAATCTGTTTGACTCTCAAATTGAAGTGAACTGTTTGTATATCATAGGTATATTTTTCTCACACAACTCTTGTGTATAAAACTGCACTTGCAAAATATGAACAAAATTGGCCAAGTATAAGAGAATTTGTTTATGGTTGAACACCAGATGCTTGGGGCTATCCTTTCACAACTTTTAAGAATGAATGGACTAGAGTATAGGATGAACATAGTCTGGTTGGTGTTGGGTTTAATGCCACACTAAGAAATATCAGCATCTAGCCCAACTCCTATCCAATTTTTGTGAAGTCTAAAGTAAAATTTAACTGTTCCTGCCACTTACCTGTGCATTTTCATGATTTACTTGATAAAAATGAACTGTATTCATTCAGGATAGTGATAGTGAGTAGGGAAGATGGTTACAGTGATAGATAATGTATACATGCAAAGATATATTACATCCCCTGTCCTCTCCTCATCTTAATGCAAGATGAAGGGGGAGATGAAATGGAAGGGATGGGAAGATGAAGGAGTGGGTAGAAGAGGGATGGAGGGAGGGGAAAATGTTCATGCATATTATTGTCAAATCATTTGTTACCTGTACATTTGCGCAAAGTTAATACTTATACGTAAAATGTATAGCTGACTTACCAGCTAAGGTAGTATTGTTGGTACAGCCCAAGAAAATTGTCAAGGAGCTGTAAGTAATATATCAACTAATGGATCAGTTGAGCAGCCTAAGCTGTTAGGAACACATCACACAGTCCTCTCCTCCCTGGGCAGCTACGTGGTAATTAGTATGTCAACTTATCTAGGACATGGTTTCTGCTCTTGTGCAACTCTCCTCCCAGCTCATTGAGGAGGCCTGCAGACCTTCAGAGCAGATGTGTGTGGTGGTCATAGGGCAACACAGGCTGACCCCCAGTAATGTTAACACTAGTCATGATCAGAGAGAAATGGAATGCTTGATCACATGCAGTGTTGATGGCTTGAACAAAATCACGTCTCAGGAAGTCGGCACAACTTGACTGAAAGCTGGTGACAGGTCTTGCAGAGACCTGTTGCCAGTTTTTGTATCTTAAATAGTTAAATCAGTCCTTTTACTGATTTTTAAATTTTAGCTCAAAGGTTAGGCAGCATAAGTACTTTACAGCCAAAGTGAAATACCAGAATGTTTTCTTTGAAATAATGACAGTGATTTATAAACAATGTTTACAGTACTTGCAAGACTACCAATAGACTACATTATTAAATTAAATATAAATGTCTGCAAGTGTCATTTTAGATTGGGAAGTTACTCGGAATGACTGCAGCCAGAATTTCACTGGTGACTTAACTACTCTTAACTTTACTGCCTTGTGTTAATAGAAATTCTCTACAAATGCTTTGGCTGATGAAATATCTTCATGTACTGTACACTCTTTCCTAAACGGATATTTAGTACTGTATACCAAGGAGAGTGAAGCAGACAATACTCTGGAGGTTGAGATAAAAGAATATTTTCTTATTGGCATTTTAAGTAAAATTTACAATGTAAACAGTGTATACATATAATTGATGGAATAATTTTGAAAGATGATAATTTTACAGTAATTATATTTATACATTGCATTAATCACAGCATTGGAGATCATTTTTAGACTCTTGAAAGAGTCAGATTTAACACATTGTACAACAGTTAACTAAAGCCTTTAGGAAAACAAATTGGCAATGCATGCACCCGTACCATTAATTACTTTAAAGATAGTTGGTGATAAAAATAGTCAGAAAAGTAATTGGAACACTGATTCCTTAACCCTTTGGCCCTATCATCACTGAAGATTGAAATGTATCCCCCATTTCTGGAGAGTTCCTCTGACCTGAGAGATAAGGCCAGAATTTGAACCACTCTACAAGGTGAAGGGAGCCCAAGGATCAAAAGTTTGTACTGAAAACTGACAAAACTGGTTGGAAAAGGTTCAAAACGGTGAACAATGCTTGAAAGAAATGAAAAATGATGAATGTAAGGTAACTGAATAACCCTAACCATAATGTGCCCAGCTGCCATCAGATGACCCACGATCCTGTCCAACTACCCACTCCGCTCACGAGCCACCAGCACTTGGCCCAAAATGCCCACAGGAAAGGGAAAAGGGCAAGGACGGGGATGTACCCAAGGGCTAGGTGCTACATAGTCACCACAGCTTGCTTGCTTTTGATAATTACTTGCTTACCCCAAGGAATTATTGGAAGTCTTCCTCAGCAGTTTCCAGGTGCTGACTCCTAGGAAAACAAGGAATTGTCTGCAAGCCAGGAAGAAGCTTGGACCCTATATATGAGCCATAAAGTGGAAGAAAACGACAAACAAAATGATAACGTTCCAAACAACTGATTTACAAACACGTTCTGAAAGAAACTTTTCAGTAGCAAGGGAGCTGCCTGTACATCCATTTTTATTACATAAACCCATTTGGACCACCTGAATTTTATAATATATAAAGTTCATGTGGCCTACATGGGTTTATGTAATAAAAATGGATATACAGGCAGTTCCCTTGGTGCATTTACATCCATCTTGGTTGTTGGTTCCTTTCTTTTCCCTGCTTGCTGCTGTTGTGGTGTACATATGAACATCCATATACATTATATATCGGGTATATATTAAACAAGACACTACGGGCTCACCATAGCCCGTGTTACGTGGAACTTTTTGTTCCAGGTAGCGAATCTTTAACAACAACAGGTATATATTACATATATATATATATATTTTTAATATTTTATAATTTACATAATGCATCTTGTGGAAAAAAAATGACAGGTTTGATCACTGCCATCTAATAGTGTCATTATTTTCTAGGCACATCGATGGAGATCGCATATCGAGGCCAAATGGTTAAACCAACAACCTCATCTTGGATACTTCTCTCTAGTTCTTCTCCACTGCAGTGAGATGGATGCTCGGTTATAACGTGTGAAGGAGGTTGTAGGAGATGACTGGCCACTTCAGACGAAGAAAGTGGTGCTAGCCGAGATGTCATTATTGATTGTGACGTGTTTGGCGCTGAAGAACTGGCTGTGTTAGGCACGCTAGGTTTAGAAACCGAAATATTGCTGGTCTGTGGCTGTTCCAGTTCAGGGAATACACTTTGCACTGGCATTTGTTTCCGATTAGACTCGTTAAAGCCAGTGTTGTTAGTCTCCCGGTCATGAAATGCTTCAGTGTGGACCTATAAAAAGATTAAAATTGATTTTGATGATACCTAAAATATATAAATATTGAATAAAAAGCCAATTCAATCACCATATTCTACAACTTCATACTACAAATGCTGGATATAAAACTCTGACTATAGAAAAAATGCAAAAAAAATTCACTGGCAAAGAGTGTAGAGAAACAATTGCTTTAGTAAATACATTTCCCTTCAGTAACATGAAACTCCTTGGGTATAATGAAGTCAACTGTAATTCTTTGACGCATATTAAGTAAACATAACTGCCTATGCATTAAAGTGCTGTGCCTGTATAGAGAATGTTCTTTCTGGTAAGGTTTTATCCACTGACCAGTTTGTCACCTGTGCACTTTTCACTTGCTTTTGAGTGATCTTGAGTCATATTGGCCACTTTAATACAAAACTAACATCTTGAAGATTTTAATGACTAGCAGCCAGACATTAGCCTGAACTTCAAGCCACTTCACCAACTCAATCATATCTCTTACTTTCAACCTTGAGTCTTGACCTAAAAATTTTATTGTAATCTCTAAAGATTGCAATGTTACATCTGTTAATATCTACCACATTATTACCTCTTTGAAACCCCTCCAAGGAGGTGACCATGACTAAAGCTTTAAGGTAGTTTTATAATTACATGATCTGGTTTGAACTATCTTTTAGCCTTTAATTTCTTTCATTAAAGAGGTTTTCTGTCCATCATTCTAACCCCCCTTGCAAAGCACTTTGTTAATATTTAACTACCCTGTTTTCCTTGCAAGTCATTCTCCAAATGAGTTGAAATAAATATCTCTGCATGAAGGGTTGATATGCACCGCATGACTATTTCTCACACCTTCCCTGTCACTCTTTGGATTACCTAATTTTCAAATTAGTTTCTTAACAACTGAGACTGGTTGAAGTGTCAGAAGATTCTACATTTAGCCAATCTCTAAAGGATGGAAAGTTTCCACAAGAGACTGCATCCTAATACTTATGAACTCGAGTAATGTAGAACACACACACACACACCTTTCTGAGTATTGCACTACATTCCGCCTTAAAGCATGGGATTGAAATCAAAGACATGCAGTTTGAGAATGTTAGCCTAAGTGTTTTTTTTTTTTTCCAAACTTCCCTACCAGGTCATACTGGTGTTAGGGATGCACAGAAGAACAACTCGCCTAGCTCAGATTAACCTCTAAAGGTTCATTCAGAACTGCTCAATGTTCTTTCAAGCTCTATTTGATATCACAGGGACTACTAAGTACTGTAGCTTTCTAACTGCCAGTGTGTCATAAACATGACTGGTTGATACCTGGTTAATGGGGTTCTGGGAATTCGTCTACTCCCCATGCCCAGCCCGAGGCCAGGCTTGACTTGAGAGTTTTTGTCCACTAGGCTGTTGCTTGGAGCGGCCCGCAGGCCCACATACCCACCACAGCCCGGTTGGTCCAGCACTCCTTGGAGTGGTGTTGACTAATATCCTTTATCCTGACCTGTCCTATCCTAATATCCTGACTAATATCCAAGACTGTCACTAATTGGCAGCAATGATGACACTGGATTTCCAGATTTAAGCTGGCTCTCATTCATCATTAGGGGATTAAGAACACGAGACGGAATAGAATCAACTGAGTGCACTACTCGGAAAGCAACTTTGCATATCCAATCAAGTCTTTATTTCTCGGCTATCCCACTACATTGCACTGAAATGCAAGATCGGGAGTAGCAGAAACAAAAAGGAAAGATAAATCTGGTATAACTAACTTATCCTATAGAATGGTGCTTGATGTAGCAGCAAAGGTAAGAAGTGTCCAGCAGCCCAGGAAGTTTCACACAAGATAAACCATACCAGAAAAGAAGTTGGACATCTGGAGGATAGCCAAATCACTGCACTGGCTGTGCACGCAGGCATTTTTAGGAAGGTATGTGGCTTCAAGTGTTCTGTTCAACTTCAAGAACAGACTCAGATGTTGCTACTGTATCTCAAATGAACCCCAACCATGGCAAAGACTGGAGCTGGAATTTTGGCTCATTGATCAGAAAGCCAAAGTTTTCTAGTAATGCCTAAGACTGGGGGCCCATATGAGCCAGTCATCAAGGCAGGATTTTTAAATTTAGCAAATTTAGACTTCTATCACTGATATTTCATTTACAAATCAGTGATTTAGCACCCTGTTTCTGAGACAGTGACTAAGAAATGGGATCAAAACAAGTCACAGCTTAAACACTACAGAAAAGGCCCACCTGAGGGGTGAAAATGACCTTCAACCAAACAGGAGGAATAGAAGAAGCAATAGCCATATGTGTTATAGTGAACATGCAGAGGTAAAATATTGGCCTAAACCAATAATAGATCATCAACACTTCCAACCCAAACTGCAGCATGAAGATTAGGTCTCATTACCAAGACACAGGGGTCAAGGCTATCCCTTGTCTAGCCCAGTCTCTAAGCCCAAGACGAGGAAGGATGAGGGAAGGTGGCGACTGAATCAAAAATTACAATACAGCCACAAATAAATCTAAGGAGTGACCTTTTAGTTGTTAAGAAAACAGAGCATTCTCCCATACACTCATATGACATAGTGGCCAAGTGTATTCCGTACAGCAGCACAAACACCCCCACTTCTGGAACAAAGCTCCAAGAAGCTTCAAATGCACAACACTCGAGAGAAAAAACTCATCATAATGAAACCAAGTTTCTTAGGATGAAAGTCAACTGAATTTTTAACTCTGCCTGCCTTGAATGACATGGGAACTAGTCAGGAAGAATGTGAAGAAGCTCAAGTCAGGAAACCCTGAATGAAAGAGTACCACTTTGCAGTTCCTGTGATGCCAAGTACAACTGTAGTGATTATTACTGAATTTTCTAGAGGTTATTCTGAACTGGACTTAGTATTTCATTAACACCTCCCACAGCACCAGTATTATCCAGCAGAGATGTTTGAAGAAATTCCTGCCAAGTGCAGAATGTTTGTCTGTCTAGACCAGAAAAGACCTTGCCTTAAGAAACAATTAAATGGAATACTCGGAAATTACCACTAACCTTGAGTGTTCGTTCTGATGTAAACATTCGGGGACATCTTGGGCAGCGAACATAATCAGCACGTCTGGAGTGTGTACGAAGATGAGAAGTCAAGTAACGAGCCCGAGCAAAGGCTCTTCCACAAATTCTACAAATATGAGTCTCCTTCGTTTCATTGGTTTCCTTTTTATTTAGTTTACTTTGGTCTCGAGCACTCTTCTCCTCTGTTGACTGTAAAAAAAAATATGGCTCGAATGAATATGAAAAACACCTTTCTGAGTATAATCATTTAGTAGGTCCCTAAGGTAATATCCACTATGACATATGACCAGAATTACAGTCTGGAAGGATGGAATTCTGAGACCAGCACAACAGTTAACTTTTCAAATGGTTTCTGCAGGGGTCATTATAGACATTAGTAAGTCAAAGAAGATAACCACAATCCAACCCAGAATGATTGATATGCATTCCTAAGAATCTAAAAGTCTTTGCAAACCATTTTAGCATTGCAAATGACTGTTGACAAACTATTCCTTACTGCTCATTTCCTAGTCCGGTTACCTAAGCTAATCACCCAACAGGTGGCAGCACAATGTAAATCTCAGGGCTTGTAGAATCAATATTTCATGCAACCCCAAATGCAGTAAACCTGCATTCAAATGTCTTCAACAATTGCCTACTCCTCATTCTTGAAGCTCTATCCTATGATGCTGCACTTCAACATTCACAGATATACAAAAGAAATGCCAACTGCTATGAGGCTCATTACTCATAACTTGTAGTAATTTCCTTCTGACATAGATGATGGTAAGTTACATTTGTGGCAGAGAAACACAAGCAATGATCATAACAGAGTGCATGACACTGAACTTGGAACAAGCATATGGATGCATGAAAAGAATCTAGAAAACTGATGAAACTGGTGATGAAACTGTTATCTTGGAGATGATGTTTGACTCTTCAGTAATCATGAAGAGCCACATGTTTGAACCTAGCAGGTTCCTTACTCTATTTATTATGTATACAGTAAGCTTGGCCTTGGCAAAAGAACTTTTGTTTGTTAATCTTCTTTGTTGTGCTTGTTAAATATATTACAATATTTACATTGGAAAAATGAAGAAGCAATGTACTGATCAAGTAGTCTTTATTCTTTTCCAAATACTGTATTTAAGAAAACTGCTCCTAAATATAAGTTGCTGTCAGTATACCTGATATCCTGGATGTTATTTTCTCTAGAGCCAAACAAGATATTCATTAGCAAACTTTTCCAAACTTCTTTAAACAACATTTAGATCTTATACATGTAAAGGTATTTTGAAGACCAAGCCAATTATATTACAATTGACTAGTAATGTTATTGCTAGTTATTATATTGTTTATTGACTGTATCCACTGACAAGTTGCCCTGTGCAATACTAATTATAGATTTAAGAACATTTATGAATAAATATTGACATATATGTTGTTATTGTTATTATTTCATGCCATCACATGAATGTTTACTTCCATATGAACAACTATACCAGAAATATACCAGAGAGTTATCACTCATCGAGACTTGCCTCATCTACTTGCGGGTGACGAGTCCTCATATGAACCGTTTCTAGGTACAAACGCCGTTTGAACGAAGAGCCACAAATCTGGCACTGGTGACGCTGAGTACCATGTTGTTCCTAAAAGAGAACATGATACTGTATTAATAATTACAGCAGCATTTCATATTTAAGTACAGTACAAGCATTCACATGATTGAAACATCAAGTGATACGTGAAAGATAAGACATCCTATGGCATTTCATAATAAAATGAATATTGAGAATTTCTGCAAAAATGCCAATTTATGTACTGTATGAAGCTTTTGTGTAGTAATCCTATTTGAATGATAATATTATTTAGCAAACACCACAAGCGACAAGAATGTAACTTACCCGGTAATGTCTTGTGTAATCTCTCCACCGAACAAACCCTTTTTCGCAGATTTTACACACATGTGGTCTAGATCCTTCATGGTTACGTTTATGTTCTTTTAGGTCACGTATATACCTGTCGATAGTGAAATGTATCATAAAAAAATATGAAGAATTTAATTAAAAAGAAATTTTACATTTCTTCAAATGTCAGGCTCACTGCCACGGGCAGAAAGTAACAGCAACATAATAAAACTCTGTCAAATCATATTAGTGCTAAGGACACATTGGGAAAAAGCTACATCCAGTCCAGAGTGGACTCAGAAAATTGGCTCATAAACACTCAAAAATGCTTTTTAAGTACAGTACTTCAGTATTTGGCATTACAGGAACCTCTGATAGTGCATTTGCAAACTCCAAGTTGGCCTACCAAGCCACCTGGTCTGACTGACGCCAAATGCCAGGATCCATGTACAGAGTTAGCAGTCCTTGTGGAGTAGTGGTAAGACGCTTGCCTGGCGTTTTGCGAGCGCTTTGTCCAGGATTCGTATCCTGGCCGGGGAGGATTTACTGGGCGCAAATCCTTAACTGTAGCCTCTGTTTAACTTAACAGTAAAATGGATATCTGGTTGTTAAACGATTTGGCGGGGCCGTACTCTGGGGAACATAGGATTAAGGACTTGCCCGAAACGCTATGCGTGCTAGTGGCTATACATGAATGTAGGAACTCTTGTAAGTGGTGGATGGTTGGACCAATTTGAGTGAGGTGGTTATGGAGGCCAAAACTGTCAGTACAGTAGTTTCAAAGCATTATATGATAAATGTTTACTTCCATATGAACAATTATACCAGAATGGTATAATTGTTCATATGGTAATGGTACTGGGGAAGATGTGACACCACAAGCATAGGTCTTTCCCCCTGTAACTACACTTAGGTAATTACATGTAAACACTTGTACCAATATCTAAGAACGCAGCTGAATTTTAGTAGTACTGTACACTGAGTTGGCATGAATTAATGTCGCTATTCTACAGGTCTATAGAGTTCTTTGCTGCCTTTCAAGCTCACATATATGCTACGTTCTTGTATTTTAAGATCTTTTGGGATTATATTATGGTATCACTGCCCATCCCAAAAATTCTCCTCTTCACTGTGCTGTATTTATGGCTGGATGGTGGAGGGAGCAATTTATATTAATGTTAAAACTGTTTTTTTGTTGAATAAAGTTTACATAGAGGTTATGTGGACATTTGAAGATCTCTTGATCCTATCTCTATTTTCCTAATATTTATTTAAATTGGATTTTCATCATACAAATCAATTTTAATAGAATATGCAAAAATAACATTAGGTTTCAGAGACCTTCAAAAGTTCACATAACCTCCATGCAAATCAAAGGTTTCCTGTATTATAATATAGAGTATTTAAAAGTGTTAGCTAGGAGAGTAGGAGCCCAAGGTGGTGTTCATGCAGCAAGCAATCTGTAAGTCGGATGCCTCACTGTGGGAGTAGTGTGCTTGTGGATTGGGTATCAACCCTACTTTAAGAGTTTTTCTACCACCATCCCAAATGCTTTCCCCCCCAACAGTCAGTAATGGTCAACAGGATCACACCCGTCTTCCTCCGGACACACACCCGGATCTCTATTTTTGTTAACAGTTTAAATCCCTCGCAAATCGTTTTTGACAGCTCCCTCCATTGTCATCCCTGCCCTAAAAAAACAAATGCCATCCCTTACATATAATTAAGTACACTGCAACAGAATTTGTCCCAGATGTCAGTGAATGATAATGACTGATCTTTTCAATAATTATCTAGCTGGAAATTGATTTCAACAGCTGCATTATGGTGTACGAGAATTTGGAATCCAAAAGTAGCATTTGCAGTAAATAGTTTTGCTAATGGTATGTCTACATTCTTAGGCAAAAGCAAGAATATTATACAAAACCTGAAAGATTTGGGACACTGGTTGCAAACATGTGGACGTTCATGTGTGTGCATCAGCATGTGTGTCTTGAGATTGTATTTTTCAGTAAATGCTTTATCACACAACTGGCACTTGAATCTCTGACCATTATGTGTGCGTTGGTGCCGCTCCAGACATGCTTTAGACTGAAAATTCTTCCCACATGTTGAGCACTGGAACGCTAAGTTCACATCTGCACTGTTGGATGGCTGGTCTTCTGCACCCCTGCAAGAGTAATATATATAAATACAATACACCAAATACAATTATACCACTTGCCTATTTTCATAGACTGATGCCACTTCACCCAGTGAAAGTAGGAATGGGTTAATCCTGGTAACTAGATATGTTCCAATATTGCTCAGTTGATGTCCAAAATATATAGTACCTCATAATACAAACAATATTGTATTATGAACACCTGTGTCCCATTGTGAGCACACATTAAAATAGGGAAGTCATCCTACTGAAAGATAAAATATCTGTAAGTATTATTACACTCTAGTCAACAGATTAAGTATCTACCAAGATAACACAAATATGCCAGTGATTGCAGCTTTGGCCAAGTGCAAAAGGTCTGCAACTTCATCATTAACAGAACTCCACTGGAATAAATATGTACCGTATATCATATTTTTATCATATGTACTCTCCTCTATAATATCTGGTAATGTGTTGTAATATTCATCTGCTGCACATTGTAATTCAGCATCAGGTCATTTGGTGCTGTGATAATTTATGATCTTCAGAAATCCAGTGTTGGATCAGCTGCTGATGCTGGAATGCTCTTTATAAATATAGAAGCACATTTAAAGATATCATATTTAAAGCTTGCGAACATAATACGACATTCTACACATCATAATCAGCTTCGCAAACATCTGGGACTAACAGTATTCTTAGACATAGTGATACATTTGGTAAAGAACCATTAAGAAAACAAAAATGAAGTGATTTTAATAGTAAATGATAAGCTTTTACACATATTTTGATACCAAAATCATTTGAAAAAAATAAGTTTTAAATATTTTTTTTTTTAAATTTAAACCCCCGAGTCCCAGCTCTCGGTAAACATACCAAGTCCTATTGTTGACCAGACCACACACTAGAAATTGAAGGGACGACGACGTTTCGGTCCGTCCTGGACCATTCTCAAGTCGATTCTCAAGTCGACAATCGACTTGAGAATGGTCCAGGACGGACCGAAACGTCGTCGTCCCTTCAATTTCTAGTGTGTGGTCTGGTCAACATACTTCAGCCACGTTATTGTGACTCATCGCCTGCATACCAAGTCCTAGCTCTCAGTACATTACTATATACCTTTTTGTACGTGATACTGCCTTCTCCCAATGCAATTTTGCTTTTTTTGACTGTGCCTTAGAGCGTCGTGGCCGAGGCTGGATGATTTCAACGCTCACTTCATGCGGAGGCTCTTGAGTACATATACTTTCAGGTACCTGTAGAGCAAGCAAAATATAGGCATAACTAACTTTAAGTAATGATTAAGAGATTGAACTCCTGCAATATAGAATGATTATTTTTGCTATAACTGACACCAGTATCCACAACAACTCTAGCCTTTATTATGTCAACATTATTCTTATTGGTATTGTTAATCTGTTATATTATCAGCTTATCTGGTTAGCCTCACAGATTACTACAAAATAAATACATTCATGTCTTTCTTACATACCCCTTCCACTCAGCTTTCACCCTTAAAGTCTCCCATATGTTGTTCACACCCACTTCCCACTTCCTTACACACTCACCCGTGTTCATCTACCTTCTTCCCACTCTTCTTCCTCCCCTCAAATTTACTCGAATGCTCTTTCTTCACAAGTCCGCTATCATGCACTCATTCAATATTCCTAAACCATCACAGTATATTACTCAATTTTGCAGTTTATTAACCTTGGTACTCCACTTCTCTTCATGAGATTTTAATTCTTGATAACAGCTATTCCCCTAACCCAACACATGATCCTCAAATTAACCATTTTTACTGCTTTAACATGCAATTTTTCATTTTCACCCCACTGTCTCAAAACTGTGTGCTAGAGTCGGCACTGCCACTCCTGCATGCTGACTTCTGGCCTCATATACTTTTATTTTGCTTTGTCCTAATAGGGCTTTCCTTGCACCAGCAATATCCTCACCTTAAAAGCTTTCACTACTTCCACCTTTCTATTTTTAATTTACTTCCCTCCCACTCCACAAAGCCATAGGATGGATAAATGAGAATACAGGACCCAAGACTTGACTTTTGGAAAGGACAGTTTATACAAAGACCATTAGAAAATGGCTGGCATTCAGTGAAGAAAATAAATAATACCTTAATCTATAAGAATTTGTATATTTCTTTGCAACTCAAGGGCTGAGCTCCTAACCTGTACATTAGGAAGAGATGATGAACCTGATGAAGGATTCCCCTCCTCAGCTGAAACAGGAAGTTCTACCAAAGACTGAAGAAGGTTCGAGCCATCCCCAGTGTTAGGCTCTTCTTCTGCAAGATAATATTATTCAATATTTATTTCACTCTGACAAAGAAATATGCCATATATACCATGCTGAAAATGTTTTCAGTAAAAATTGCAATGAATCACTCATTGGAGCTTTTATAAACTATGGTAGTCACTCAACTTTGGAAAATTTAAGTGCTATAAATGTCAAAACCTTAATTTACTGTACTGTATCTTACTTTAATACTTTGCCTGAAAAACAATATAGTTCCAGTCTTTTTAGCTAGTGCCACATACTTCGCTACCTGTACTCGCCTAGCTGTGCTTGTGGGAAATAAGCTTGAGCTCCTGACCCTACCTTTAAGGCTTCACCTGATTACTACAATACTTCTGAAGCCATGCAAGGAATATGTGTATACTCCCTAGTTTACCGCACTATTTCAACCTATCCCATACACTACAGTATGATTTCATATTTAATGCATGAAAATCTCTCGAATTAAGTCTCTAATGGTTCCTGGAAATGACAAACCTTCCCAAGTCTTCTGCAGAGGCATGTTTCTGGTTATAATAGGAGAGTCCTGCTTGACTTCTTCCTCTGTAACTCTAGGCAGATCACTTGGCACAAGTGGTGCCGCCGGCCCGTTGGGAGAAGCTTCTGCCAGTGTTAAGAGGACGCTGGCCACGGATGTGCTTGTCTGATTGCTAAGATTACATTGCTGGAAAAATTTAATTTAATTAGCCAATAGATTCAAAACAATGAATTCAATTGTAGAGCAAATCAGAATTAGGATAACAAATACTCTACTGCAAAAGATTTCAGTTGATTTAGATCAACACAATTTCTAAAGAATGAAAATAATATAACAATGGATATAATCTCCAATGGTAAACCTCCCAATGGCACCAATGCCAATATGTTGCTATGCCTGACTACATGATCCAATCCTTCAGACAACAGAACTTAACCTTAAGGAGTAACTGAATGACAAATGCCCAGAAAATAATACAAAACAGTGAAATAAGATATAGTATTCCTAAATGAACAGTATGGAAGCTGAAAAATATAGCAGACTACAGAACTATGTGATTTTGTAGTGGTATCATAGCCAAGTAAACCAGCCATCCTTGAAAGACAGAGAAAATAACTTTAATACCCAACTTACACATACAAAAAGCAGGAAAGTTGAGGTATTGAGGAATATCCAGAATGGACCTAAATGTTATTACTTTTCCTTCTTTTCATGCCAATACAGTATACAGTAGTAGTAATTGCTTGGCACTTTCATCCGATAGTTCCCTTCCTTTCATTCGCCCAACTACTTGGGATGGACGGTAGAGCGACAGGTCACGCTTCATGCAGGTCAGCATTCAATCCCCGACCATCCAAATGGTTGGGCACCATTCCTTCCCTCGTCCCATCCCAAATCCTTATCCTGACCCCTTTCAAGTGCTATACCTAGTCGTAAGGGCCTGGCACTTTCCCCTAATAATTACCTCCCCCTCCCTTCCTTCACCATTGTAGTGTTGCCACTGTAAACAGGGGTCAATTGGTATTTTATCTCTAAATAATTATAACAATACAGATGACATTACACACATGTTCTGTAATACATACAACACTACCAAAGCAATTTGTCGAAGCCTAAACCTTCGCTACATATTAAAAGTAATTTTTAATGTCACAAGCCCCACTATCTTAATCTCAATATTTTACAGATATGAATCATTCCTGTCAATTCAATTTTTAATAAATGAGTAACTCCTCACCTTATGCTGAGATAAAACAGCTGGGGATCCTGTTGATATATTACTGAAAGGTAGTGAACCCACTAACAAAACAGGTTCACTGTCATTTGTCTGTGTGTTGATGCTCACATCTCCCATGAGAAAAGTGGAATTTTCCCCATTACTGTTTGTGCGAGGAAAGATGGTAGGAAGTGAAGTTATGTTCTGCACAGAAGAGAAGTTTATGGAAGAGGCTTCGCCTGTTGGAAGCATCAAGCCTCCATCATTACTGGATGGAAACGTGATGGCACATACTGACGGCCCAGGCTGCTTCTCCTGCTTATCTAGGGTATGACCATCTTTTCTCAGATTTCTTGGCAGTGTTTGTTGATGTCCAGACAGAACACCAGTCATGGTAAAGATTGGCTGCTTTCCTGGATTCCTGGTAGAATCTACTACTGCTGAATGAGGCAGAATGGGAAAGCTTGCTGAAAGAGAATTGACATTTGGATACTGGAGAATTACATTATTGGTTTCTATTTGATGTTCAGCTGCATTGGCTGTGGCTGGTGCAATGACAAGGGGGACCTGGTGTGAATGTCCTGCTACTTGCACAAGACCCTGTGGCACTGGCTGAGAATGGGCAAGAGGCATATACAGTTGTGGTGGTAAGGTCCCACCACCGTTTATCTGAATGGACTGAGAAGGTTGCTGAGGAAGATAAGTTGTTGCACCTCCTTGAACAGCCAACAAATGTGATGAATGAGCTGCAGTAACATGAGCCACACACTCTCCCTGACTTCCATAATGCACACCACAAACTGAACACTGAAACATCACACGGTGATTTGAGGCAGCATGAATATCCAAGTGTGCTTGTGAACACATGAATGCACCACACGGGCCACACTGAAGTGGTGTGGTAGTTTCGACTCCACACTCAACACAATTTATCCCAGTCAATCTTACAAAGCCCTGCACCTCTCTTTCTGTTGTTGCAGTCTGACCAGTTTTCTCTTCTGTCTGAATGTGGCTAGCTTCAATAACAGTGGGAATTGCTATGGTAGCAGAGGGAACTAATATAGATGTAGCAGTCACAGCAGTTTCTTTGATAGGCGGGGGATCATTAACCACAAGAGATGCAATGGTTAAGGGATTATCATGAAGTAATGCTGGATCATCAGGGTTGTCAACATCCTCTGAATTTTCAATTTCGGTCTTTCTGGACTTTTTCAGGCTGCTCGAGGTACTACATAGAACTTGTTGCACTTTCCGGTGCTCTAGAGCGCATACACTTTCTACTGCTCTTTGAACAGCTTGACTCAGGTCTTGACTTCCCAACTCGGGCACAACATAAACCTGAAATAATGTTCAAAGATAAACATTGATACATCTAATTGAGGCTTGAGAATGTGATACTCATATGCTTAATGGACAAAACATATGTATAGTTAATTCAGAAACATTTAAATATTGCAAAAAGCACATACTCTTTACAGAACAAGCACATTGTTTTTAACAATTGTACATTGAAGATTGACATCTTAATCATGTTGTTTAATATTCAAAACCAGTTAAAAATTATGATACCTAAGCCATCTTGCAAGATGTAAATATAGGAAGTACTCACAGAGATTTAACATTACTACAAGTATCCAAAGAAATATTATACAAATTCCTATCCCAGTTTCCTTTTTTACAACTATTTTTAGCATTATCAATGAGAATTTTGGAGGTGAGGCATAATGACCACCTAAACCACCTGCAGACAAGCAGGAAGGCCAGGCACAGGAAAAGCATCTCGGCAAGACAAACACCGACCCCTTACTGCCTAAACTACTTTGCTACCACACTACCCAGAAGCACGATAACACAAGAGGAGTCAACTTGTAGAGGAAGAATCACTAATCCCCTCAGAGAAGATAACTTTGGTGGAGTAAGGGAGATGTGGTAGACAGATGAAATAAATTAAATTAGAAGGTAGTGTATGTTATTACAGAATATTACAGGAACAACCGTGGACATCTTTAAGAGGAAACTGGATTGTTTCCTTCATGGAGTGCCAGACCAACCGGGCTGTGGTGGGTATGTGGACCTGCGGGCCGCTTCAAGCAACAGCCTAGTGGACCAAACTCTCACAAGACAAGTCTGGGCCCCGGGCCGGGCTTGGGGAGTAGAAGAACTCCCAGAACCCCATCAACCAGGTATGTCAAAACAATAGCAACTTCAAAAATTTATATGACAAAGAGCAGAAGTAAAACAAGAGGCTGTGAGTGTAGTTCTCATCCTATAACAACAATACACTTGGGTGATTACATACACACACAATATTTCATTAGTATTTTCCTATGACCACACTTACCTCATGTCGGGATCTTTTGTTGGTTCCATCGAGTCGTTCAAATTCGAGGCTATGCTGCTTCTGTAGGTGATTTCTGAGGTCCTGAGAATATGCATAGCTTTGTGCACAGACACCACACACCTGGTGGTGCAGTAGAAGCCCAACATTAAACATCTAATGCTATCAGTTGTAATATGTCATTAATTATATTAATAATTAGACCACAAGTCAACCAAATCTAAGGGATTCAGTACTCAATTTATTGCTGCACAGAAACACCAAAGAACTGAGCACAGTGAAATTCTTTTCTCTGAGCATGTCCTTCGGATGCTTTCACAGACGCTCCTATATGATCCACCAAGGACTCACTTTACAGACTACTCTCATTCCTGTAATTTCCTCTTCATAATGAGAGGGGGGGGGGGGGCTCTTTGCAAGTGGTCCTGTCATATATCTAGGGGAAAGGAAATAGTGATAAGTGTTACTCAAGGCACTACCGAGAAAACCAGTTTTCTTTTATACAAAAGAACAAACCACAACTCTCAAACTCCTCTCCTGCAAGCACAAATTATTAATAAAAAGTAGGTTTCACCCCCTGAAGCTTAGCCTGATGCAATACTTTCATGGTGAAGGCCTGGTCAATGAAGATTTTTTTTTTTTTGCCATCACAACCAGACAAGTGTAATAACTCCTCTATTGCTCAATCAATATTTTATATATTTACTGGCCGGAAAGCGAAGAATTGTGGACTTACAGCATTCACAGTGTTCTTCAATTGTGTTCAAGATGCCCTGATTTTACTCTAGATTTATTTTACATTACCCATCATATTACAACACTGTAATGTGTTGTAACAATATTGTGCCAGCTTGAAACCTGACCTTCCAGTATTTACCGTGTGTGAATATAGTTAATATCTATCTTGTATCAATTCCAAGGAGTATAGCTTAGAGTGCTCCAAGACAATCCCAGTAGTGCATAACTTATACTGGCAACAAAGGTTCTCTGTACATTTTATAGCTTGGTACAGTAGTCTTGGTACAGTAGTTCTAATTTTCATTGCAGGAAGTGTTTGCATTATGAATTGCTCCATTGTATAATAGCGAGCTAATTCTCTCAATAGTTGTTTGAGTATGGCTCACCATTGGCTACCATCTCTTAATATGTGACCAAGTCACTTGCAAATGGTTCCTATCATGAAGTGGAGTGGTGGCTGCCATGAGTCCTCAATAGGTCATATAGGCTATGGGACCATTTGAGGGGACTTAATTCTGGAAGATAATACTGACACTTTGTCTGCTAAAAACAAAATAATATACAATACATTTTTCCACATGATATATTCATATGAAAAGACTTAATTTGATTTTTTTCTTACCCAGCGTTTGAGGTGATAATGAACCATAAGGCGGTGACGCAACAAGTTCGTCTTGTCTCCAAATGTCTTTCCACACTCAACACAAGTCTCTTTATGGTTTCCATGTATCATGCGATGGTGCGCATGGCATTGCTGAATTACGGCGAGGAAAAAATAAATGCAGTCATTTTACAATCATCATAAAATATGCAATTTTCCTTCCTATTTTTCAGTTTAGAAATACACACTGTACTTTAGAATTTATGAGTTATTAAATAATTAAATTCACTCTTTATCCCTATAATCATAATAGTACAGAACTTGCAACTATATGGACAAGACCATTTTCAAGAGGAAAGATTAAAAAAGTAGAGCATTAAGTGCAATGAGCACCACCTTCTGTGCAGCACTTCAGTAGCGGCCAGGACTTTGAGAGCACCGACTCTAAACAGCTGCTCACAAACATTAGGCTCCTTCCAAGTCTTTCTTGGCCTACCTCCTCAAAGAGACGAAGAGCACATGGAGACCAAAAATCAACCCACAACCAAGCTGAAGTGCTCAAAAAGTTGAGTAAAGACAACAAAACCATACACATCTATGATTAAAGAATGAAAAGGCCAAGCAACTCGACTAATAGTTGCCTCAACACTCCCAGTTGCCACCAGGCGACAGCAGGGCTTTTAAGGAATGACTTTTTGTGGCACAGTTTAAGTTGTGAAATGTGAACATGTGCAGGGGAAATTTAAGTTGACAAGGCAATTGTATGAAGTATGCATGGGCCCCACAGTGATGAGAGCATCAATACAGTCAACACTTGACATAAATTTCTAATTAAAAGACAATGAAAGCGATAAAGCGGCAAAATATTAAGGATTCCAAACATTATTTGAAAGTTCATAACAACGTTAATATTTCAATATTCTTTTGAATATTATTTTATTATTTTATTTTTGGGTTTTTTAATTTTAGATATTCAGCTATAGACTGTAGTTAATTGTAGGTATTGTTAACTGCAACTATGGGTAAATTAACTGTGTGCATGATATTAACAAAAATGCGTGCTGCTTGACCTGGTATACAGCAGGGCATACCTCGGTAACTGGGACTGATCAAACTGTATGACCAGAAGCATTGCAGACCTCTAGCTGCACACAAGTACATTATAATAACAACCCAACTAACTTGTATACGCTTGAAGCATTTGCCACATGTTTCACACACATATGGCTTTTCACCTGTGTGGATTCGCATATGCACTTGCAGCTGACTTTCATATGCATATTGCTGAGGGCACTTTGGGCAAGACAACCTGAAAAATGCATAATTGTATTCACAGTTTGAAGAAAAATTACTGGTGCAGATGTTATAAAGATAATAATGGACACTGTTATTTTAAATATATATTGTTTCTAATATTGTATTGAGGTTTCTTTGTACATGAACAAGATACTGTACAACAACATCTATCCAAAGAGAACATGTTATTTTTCCGTTATATCACCTTTTTTTGTGCGAGGGATCATGGATTCTGGAATGGACGGACAGACGATGAGCAGAATTGAAGGATTCATTGCAAGTGCTGCACACATATTTGTGATCGTGCATTGCCATGTGCCGCTGCAGACTGCGAGGACGGACATAATTCCGGTCACACTTGTCGCACGACCAAAGAGGCTCCCGTTCCCCATGGGCCAATAAATGCCTTATAAAGAAAAAATGTTAAGCATAAATTTAATATAAAATGAAGAAACTCAAAGAAAGCAAGAAAACGTTACTTAACAAGTGAGATGTGTAACACACAACAAAGTGTTCACTAATGAAATATTCAGTAAACAACTATTTTTCCCACTGGCGAACAACTTCTTAACCCTTGAACTGTACATCCCAACCAGGGATGTTTGCCCAGTGGCTACACACGACACCCGGCTCTTCAGAAGAACTTCAAATATCTTCTCAGTCAGTACTCGTGCAACTTAATTGTTGAAACATACATACATACACACAACAAAGATGTATGGGTAAGATCAAAGAAGGAGACTGTGTCAGGATATCATACATTAATGTTATAAGGTTCACAAATCAATCTGTGATACACACAAGAAGTGGAATAAAGATATCCTGAGGTTACATTGAGTTTTTTTGGGGGGTGAATATGGATACCTTTTAATTATGAGTTAATTATAATTCAATGAATATATATTCGCATGAAGTTTGAGTGCAAGATACACATTAATGGTATAAATTCTTTCATGAATTAAAGTGGAATTTGACAGATTCTTCCTTTACATGCAATTGAAACCCATTACTGAGTACTGTACTGTAATACACTTACGACTCAAGGTGAATTTTTGACGTGAATCTTCTATCACACATTGGACATTGCAGCTTCTTTGATTCATGATTAATCTGGGGATTAAATAAATTCAGAATTAAAAAACTGGTATCTGGATTTGGAAATATCCCTCTCCGCATTCTTTAGATATTTAAAGCACTACTATATATGTCTGGAAAGTGAATAACAAACATCTTCAGAAGCCACTGAGTGGCCATATTGGAAAACCTTATCTTGCATTGGGAACTTATGTTGCTAGTCAGTTTTTCTCCTTAACTATTATGAATTACTTCACAAATTTACATATCTTAACACAAAGAAACAGTTTATAATTGGTACTATAAAACTTGTTCAAGCCTTGGGCTGTGGCACCCTCTGGAGAATTGTTCCCATTGAGAGTAGAAATGTAGGTAAAAAAATTTACATTGAGTATAGTGCAACACTCAGGAAAAGGATCCCGAGTTATTTGGACCACCAGGATAATTTCAATATACAGTACTAGGCTCTTGAAACCTTTCCCCCTGATAAGGCTATTTCTAAATGGTTTTATCAAGGCAAAAGGTGGATAAGGAAGACAATGGAGAGTCTAACTCATGTTGTCACAGAGCGACCAACATGGTAATGTATTACAAACCTCAGACTAACCAAAATTAATCCGTACTCTGTATGTAGATTTGGGGTGAATAAATGGCTCAGATTCCTTGACCAAAGGATTTGGTAAGAGAGGGTAGGAAAGAGGTATGGGGTGGAGAAAATGTGAAAAAATAGATTGGGCTAAAAGATGAGAAGGTATGGCAAAGTTAATCTGCTCTACCCAAGATGGTTTTGTAGTTTGTATTGATACAGTATCTGGTGTGTTTAGCATTGATTTGGCTTATTAGTTGATGTCCAAAATGACAAAAAGAAACTGCTGAGGTTATGGCAGTTTAAGTTGTTGTTGGCTTTTATTAAGGACTATGGCAGTTTTATGCCAGAGGCTACTGTTAGGTAAGTCTGTGCATGAGTCCTACTGACAGTCTTCAGGGTCTTCATGGAGGTTTTTTAGGATTCATATCTTGGAAAAGCAAGTTCTCAGATATACCATTTGACTCTTTGTTGAAATGTTTGCTTTCCAGTTTTGTGAGAAAATTTATGGATTTTGTTTAATATGTTTTCAATATACTAACAACATAAGCTCAGGGGAGCTAATGAGGTGCTCCCAGAAAGGGACGAGTCATTATAATCTATCTTCTACTTTTTAGCATTTCTCCATCTATGAATTTAAATACAATACTGAAATTGACCAGAATAGCACAGGCTCCACTTACTATACCCTTGGCGTTGTCCTATGATGGCAGTTTTTTATACAGTGCCTCGGTAAATGACTGTTTAGTAATATATAATTTACACGACAACTTTTTTACTTACTTTATGAACACGTGCCATGTGCTCAGTGAGTTGGTTGCGAGTTCGTACTCGCCGTTTGCAGGTTTGGCACTGATGTCGCCCAAGAGAACGTGCATGTGTGCCCCTATGCCGACTGAGAGCCGATTCAGATGCACATATTTTCCCACACTCTAGACATCGATACTCATGTGGAACTGTAAAAAATGCTGTAGCTAATTAATAAAGTATATTTTGCAAAAGGAATATTTCAACTAACCAAAACATAATTGCAAAACTGAAGTTGACATCAGATACAAATACTCTATCTAATCATATATTCTATAATAGCTATTTACGATTCAAGATAACTTGCCTCTATGTTTCTCTGCTTCATCCTTGCTTCCCTCTTGTGAATTATGGACTGTCATGTGGCGTTTAAGCTGCTTCACACTCAGGAAAGACTTTTGGCATTTCAAACATATGATTGCCTGAAAAAAGATATACTACTTCACTACAGTTTTCAAAGAATTTTACTAACTTTGTGTGCACACGCACATGTGTGTGTATTAGGTTAGGATACATTTGATAAAATTTCTATGTTAGCTTTGACTCAAATAACATAAAATTGCAATAATATACAATACAATGAAAACTATCATTTCATAAGAAACATTTTGGAAAATTTAATATTTCACAAAAATTTGGCTTGTTAGGAAACTCTTGTCTATTAGGTACAACTGACTGACCCCAACACACACACACACACTCTTACTTCAAATTATTTTATTTTTATTATTAATTACAGTATTATTATTATTATTATTATTATTATTAATTAAATTAATTCAAATGATCTATGTTGTGGGGAGTAGGGTGAGGGTTGCAAGTGGTATACATGAAGGGAATTTGAAAATAAACTAAGAGATAAGAAATAAGCATTAGTGAATGCAAAGTCTTGGCTAGAAAAGTTGATCTTTCATAACAACAGAATGTCAACAAAGATGGCCGCCACCACAGGGGAGGACAGTACCCCATCAAGGGAATGTTTTGCAGGTTTCTCGCAACAAGATGTAATGAAAGGTGGTTTTCTTGGCAGGTTAGTGATTATTGAAGGACATGCTAAAGAATGATGAAGAAAAGGTCATTAAATTAGAACAAGAAAATAAAGGTCTCAAGATTGAGTTTTGTAATTTAAAGGAAGTATTTTCCAGCAAGGTAAGGAAATTACCAGCTTGACTAATAAGGTAAGGATGCAGGAGGAACACATCAAGGAACTAGTAAAGGATAATGAGGCATGGAAAATGAAGAGTAAGAAATTTGAAGAAATAAACAAGCAAATAGACTCATATGGTGAACAACTCGAAGGGACCCTGAGGGCTAACATGGAGTTAGGCAAGGAGATGCAACGAGAAACTTCATTGGCAACTATAATAGAGGAGGCTATATATAATAGATTGATTTAAATGTTCCTTGTGGAATCAATGCAATAAAATGTCCTGTGCATGATTAGTGGTATTTCTATGTAAACATTATAATCAGACCTTTGGTAATATTTGTTATAAATAAAATATTAATACAGGTAATACTGTATTATTATTATTATTATTCATGACAGCTCAGAAGCTGCCCCTTAAATTTTAAGAACATAGTGTTTTCCTTGTTTATTAATTAGTAGTGTACCAATATAAATATATATAGTACTGTACCTGGTTGTGTCCAGATTTATGTGCAGCAAGTTCTTCTGCTGAAGGCAGATAAATATTGCATAAACCGCATCGATGCATGGTTGGTCCTTCCTCTGTAACCTTCTGAAGTATCTCCTCTTCTCTTCTCAAGCCTTTCTTCTGCTCCTCTTCAACAATTGCTACAGTCTCCACCAAACAGTTCACAACATCCTTAAATATATTGCAATCCTCATCCACTGCGGCCTGAGATTGCTGATCTGAACATGAGGTTAATCTCTCACTTTCAGCATGCTTTAACTGGCCAGCAGAACCTCCAGTGGACGAGGATTTTAAGTCATCTGAAGTAAAACATTTTTCAGAATTATATGAACTCAATCCAGTTGAAGGGATTTCATATAAGGATGAGTATTTACCTAATAATAGATCCATATTATGATCAGAAGCATTTCGAACAGCAATAATACTTTGGATTTGTCTGCCTGTTAATGTGTGTTGATTCTGAAGATGAACTACAAGCCAGCTCTCATCTTCTGTTACGTGCCGACACCCTTCCTCGGTACACTTCTGAGGTCTGTGCCGCCACGAGTGCACCTGCAAAGTGCCAGCATGACTGAATCTAGCACCACAGAGTAGACAGCAGTGTGGCCGTAGTTTCTCGAGGTGCTGCTTGACATGTGCAACCAACTGATGCTGTGCTGAGAACTTGAGAGAGCAACTTGGGCATGTCAAGGTAGCAAGATGTTTACGTACATGAGCTTTGCGCTCGGTGGGTGTAGATAACTGAGCACCACACACAAAACAAGCTACAGCCTTATTTTTAATGCCATGATGGACTCGAAGATGCCAATCTTGTTGACTCTCACTCCAACACTCATGCTTGCACAGGAAACACTGTTAAAACAAGAAAATATGAATTAGGATATAAAATATTGGTGCACTGCAGTGATCTGAATAGGTTCTCTGATAGCATTCTCACTTCTAAAACAGTTTATTCTAAGGTCATTGGAGAGACTAAATTGACTTATTTATTTCTATATTGAATGGAGCTGTAAAGCTCAACTTCTAACCATTTTCCCTGTAAATTCTTTGAAGTTTATATTTGTGAATCACTAAATGTGTGCTAAACTGCATCTGAAAATGGCCACATAAAATTCACTAGCAGACAAGAAACAACTTTGTGTTATTTTCAGATATTCAGTCAAATTGATTTTAAGGCTGTGAATTGATTTGTCCCTTTTCATATTACACAAGGTTAATATTTCACAAATGAATAGAAAAGCTAAATACTGTACAGTTATAATCAAGTACGTATACGTAAATGCATAAAAGAAGTGTAGCAAAGTAGCTCTCAAGTATTTAATGAATGTGTCTTTAAGACATCTCCCAGGGCTGGATTTAACAGTGCATGGATTATATATAAGTAAATTGAGTGGGGGATATGAAAGTAAAAAAAACTCAAAGTGTGTGGCCACATATTTTCTGTTTGGAAAAATGTTTATGGGTAACACTGAATGCCAAAGCAAGGATGTTTTTAAAAGTAAAAATGTTTTTTTTTTTAAATGTTATTCACAATCCAATGTGAGCCTTACCAGGAATGATTTGATGTCTTTTTGCTGATGTTGCTTAACTAAATGGTGCCTGAGAGTGGCAGCACACGGAAGAATATCAGAACACATGGAGCATTTGAATCCCGCAGAAGACATCTGCTCTTCTGAATCTGCAGCCAAATTTCGTGGTTTTCGCAGGAATGGTGTATATATTGTTGCATGAGTTATTTCTGTTTCTTTCTGGCAGCTTTCTTTAGCACCCTCTGCCATGCAATTTAATTTCCCTTTACGGTTTACAGCCACATTGCTGCATTGTACAATGTTCGTTGGAACGTGAGGAAGTGAGTTAATGACAGTATTTCCTACATGTTTTATGTGACCTGATGCACAGTTCTTCATTAACACAGACGATGGAGTCATGTCATATGCGGGTGTGTTGTAACTGCTTTCATGTTCATTACTGGAGAGAATAACTGATGAAGTGACATCTTGACTGCTAGTTCCAGAGATGGCTCCATCCATAGGCTGTATTAGTGAGATATTCACTTTCTTCTCTGCATCTCCTACTTTGCTTTCAGTGGAGGTATTATTAAGAGGACATATTCTTAAATGGGATGAACTGCCTCCAGAATTTGACTCGGATATAGCAGGCAAATGGCCAGCAACAGAGTCATTTATAATCAAAGAACTATCATTCAAACTTACTATAATCACTTCCTTTTCAGAAATGGGGAAGCACTGAAACATCACACCCTCTTCACTCACTAAAAATGGAGCAGAATTCAATAAATCCATCTTGGTTTCCTTTGACTCGCCTCCATCTACTACACTGGCCAAAATTCCTGAACTGGTTTCACCTTTCCCCTCTAAATTTGAGGGAAGTCCAAGGATTGACATTCTCGCTGTTAAGTCAATATTAGCAACAGGAAGATCAGTGTGTGGCACTTCACCCTCAGCTTCACCAATTCCAAAGATTGGCACGTCCTCTAAGTACCGAGATGGTTGCACAAGCATGGAATTAACCTTCATCAAGCTTTCTCTATCAAGTTTTGTTGATAACTCACAAAATTCTGATGTCTGTAAGGAGGATGTCTGTAAGAAGGATAATTGTAAGGAGGATGATTGTGAAGAGGAAGTCCGGCTATTGCTTCCTGTAGGTCCTGTGGCAGTATACTGTGTCATAACTTGAGAGATAGAGGCTGGTGAATCAGGCATGAGGCTACTGTGAAGGTTGCCGATGAGTATTCTCTTGTGAGCACTAGCGTCATTTACATGCTTATCATCCATGATGAAGAAAGATGGTTTGTGTACTTCGTACAGTCAAAAAGATTTCTTGTCTCTCCCTCCAGACCTCTCCTATATAAAAACACCTGTAAAAATTTTGATTATATTATAACTTATAATAATAATAATAACTATAATACGGCAATAACACAATTATAATAATAATAATAAAGAAGCCAAAGAAGAAAGATAAGAAAGAGAAAAGAAAAAGAGAGAGAGAAAGAGAAGATAAAGAGACATGATACCAGCACCACAGGGACGACATCCTAGCAGGATCATATAAAGGTGCTAGGAAACCTGTACCTGTAGAAAGTACTATTAAGCCAAGGTTCGATATGTGAATGATATCCAATGACAGGCTATGAATCACCGATAGACCAATCCTAGCCAACATACACTGTTCCCATGCCACCAATAGGCAGTAGTACTAACTCTGCCGAATCTAATACTGACCCCCCAACATACATCCTGGCTTAGAGCCAAAACATCACAACCAAGCACAAGCTAGTGATGCGGGAGCAGGAAGGAAGTAGGAGCAGCATCATATCCTACTCAGAATTACATTTCCTATAAACTCAGAGCCTGCCTCCTTCACATACATATTCTGCAGATCCCAAGGGAATAGATTCCAATGAAAGATGTCCAATTGACCAAAAACAACAGCAGTGATTGGGAGAGGGAATGTGCTCAAGGCAAAATTGCCTACATTTCTACATCTGAGAGAAGATTTTGTTTTCAAACTGAATATAAAAGTACAGTACAATTTAAAACTTTTCAGAATGATCTATGGTATGGATGGGAAAAAGTGACATTTATCTACAACAACCACAACTGCATCTTTAGATGCAACCCTTGCTGAGATATTACCCAAAATATGCATGTGGCTGAATTTACTGCACTTATCAGGTGCTTGGTCATCCAAGCGTTGGTGTTCTATTGCATAGATATATCACTTATTTGTATAGGAATTTTACCAAAATAATCTTAGTATATTATGACCTATTTTATTATGCCCAACCTCCTTTCAACCCTTTTTCACAGCATTCCTAAAATATTACAATTTACTTGGTACCTGCAAATCTAAAAATCATACAGCTGACCACTGGCATGATGAACAGAACATCACCAGTTTTTAGCCACCAAAATAATCTGTGGCTTATATAACGAGAATCTTGAGGGATATGATCTGATATAACTGATGATACATCAATAAGTGGAACCTCGAGTGACGAGTGACTCTTAGTTACGAACATTTTGAGCAACAAGCGAGCCACTCGCAGAAAATTTGTCTAGATTGACAAGCTTTCGCTCGATTAACGAGCAAACCACATGGTGCTTCCTAGCATTCCCGTTGGTTCTCGGACGCCTCTGACGACAGTGTTGTTGTTGTTTTGCAAGATGAAAGTTTCACATGACGAGCTCGGTGCCAGAACGAATTAAATTCGTTAATCGAGGCGCCACTGTATATCAGGTACATCCCCCACCAATGTTGAGTGAGTTTTCTCACCGATGCAAAAGACACTGGACAAAGGAAAGGAGTAACTTGACTGTTATGAGTCACCGAAAATGATTCCGACTGTATAATTACAGATACAGATTACAAGGATTTGATCAGGCTGTTATTGTCCCCATCACACCCTAGTCAGGGTAAAAATAAACTAAGCCTTGTGACTTTATATTGCATGATGGCAAAATCTGAAGCCTGAAATCTGATAAATCAGGCAAACACTCATCATCAGATATTCCCAACTCTCACTTGCTCTTGGCCAAGCTAATACTAGCCCCCATTTTCCACCCAAAAATCAGAGAGAAGGTAGTAATCTATCACCAGGTGTCAATTTAGTTCAGGAAATGGTTGAAGAAGACTTTCCTTTCAGCAGTATCAAAACCAAATGCACAAAAATCACGACACACTTTCCATCGGCCCCCCCAAGTGAATCGGGGGCCAGATGTCCAACAAGTGTCGAGGCCGAACCTGGAATCATAGGGTGCATACTGTATTGATAATAATTTCATTTTAAAATAAACATCAGAATATAATACAGTGGTTAATTAATCAATTGGTGCAGAAAATGTATACAGCACCGAGTGAAGTCAACATCAAGCGTTCAGGCACAGTCTGCCTGGGCTTTATACAAATGTTAACATTAGCACCTTTACTCATGTAAATTAACTTGAAACGATCCACTATGCCAATGTGATTGTATGGCGTATACACAAAAATTTATGACAATACCTGTAATCTCGAATATATGTATATTTCAGGCAAATACAGCGCCGAGGTTCACCACCACAGCTCCTCTGGTCTGTCCCGGGAGAGGTCGTAAACCCTAGTGTACTCCTTCACCTTAACAACTTTTCCACTCCCCCCAATAATGCATTATCACCTCAAATAAACCTAACTTTACCTCGTCCAGGGCTATTTAAATTTTAAAGGTACAATGTTTGAAACGTGCAACAACAACACATACTTGCTCCTTTATAATTGTGTGTTGTTGACACAATTATATCCATGTTGACTACGGGTGATAGCAGGTCAATATTCTCATTATTCCAGTTGGTATATTATAATCGCCGTCAGTAGCATTCTGTTTCCGCAGACATGCCTCCACATCTGACGAAAAAATAAAGTATATATTTTATTTTAGCGGTTGTTTACCGTCAAGAAATATTAGTAACTAGAACCGTATTTAATGACGTAGAAGCCAGCTGATGCACACCCCACCCCCTCCCCATGGTCCCAAGGACCAACCAATAGGGACCCCCCAAGAGGGACCCCAGACACGGACCCCCACCCACCTGGGACCCCCCCTCCCCCCTCTACCTAAAGCTACATCTTTGAGAAATGGGGGGTTGGTTCTATTGCTCACCCTATTTCTTAAGATGAGCAATCAAACTTGCTCACCCTAAGAAATCCCCTGAGCACGTCGCTGACACTGAGATGCTGGTCAGGGCAGATCACTATCATGATTATATTTCTCAATTTGGTGAGGGAACACCGCATCAATTTCCATGTCAGAGAGAACTGCCCAGCAGGGCCATATGGCGCGTCTGTCATGCCCAGCGCTGCTTCACTAAAAAGTTGATATAAATATACATAATTAAGATATATTTGTTTATATTATATATACACAAAGATATTACTAATTGTATTAGTATATAGAAAAATTCTAGACACTATGAGTGTTCAGCGCCGTATCTTAGTATGAATTACAGCGCCGAATCTTAGTGT
This sequence comes from Procambarus clarkii, assembly GCF_040958095.1. Classification (NCBI taxonomy): domain Eukaryota; kingdom Metazoa; phylum Arthropoda; class Malacostraca; order Decapoda; family Cambaridae; genus Procambarus; species Procambarus clarkii. The sequence goes on along the minus strand of NC_091175.1, from coordinate 11,893,023 downwards.
GGTACATGAATTTTGTACCACTTTCGTTCAATTTTGCTAGAAATTACCTACTTAAAATTATCTATTAGATTAAAGACCTGCCTGAAATGCTATGCTTGCTAGTGACTTTACAAGAATGTAAAAACATCAATGCTATGTACTCCCATAAACCCAATGTACCTTCTTGTATATATATATAAAAATAAATGAAATTGATTCCGAGCATCCGAACCTTATGTTGCCTGCATCAATCTATAATTTAATCAGTGATAATGATAATAGCCATAATACCCCCCCCCCCTCACTATAAAAATATAGACACCATAATTACCTCGCAGTTTTTCCATGCACTAGAGTGAATGAGGATTTTTCTCAGTATAAATAAGTGGGCATTACAGCCCTGCCTCAAGAGACCCAGACACACTTGAAAATGTTACACGATCAAACACCACCTTCACTCCAAACCTCTATACCACCTACGGGCTACTCATGCCCGTGCCACCTCTTGAGGTGGCTTAATCAACAACAACAACTGCCTTGCCTGTACCTTAGTCCTAGTGCACTTAAGTCACTGTCTGCCTTGATCTCTCTGTACTGGACGTCCTGTGTCGCCAGCGACCCACTTAATTTAATTTACCTGAATTTACCTGAGGGTTTTTTGTCCTCAGGTAAAAGGTACAATTGTTGTACATTTTTTTGTACTTTTTTCGAGGTTTTTGTCCTCGACGATGAAGCTGGCCTCGCCGAGGACAAGAATTTGGCGGCGTGTCAATGGTTCCCCCCCCCCCCCTCTCTACATTTACCCGGATGACCTTTTCTATCTGTATTTTAAAACCCAGCTGAGTTTTGGCGTTACAGCTTCGGCGGGTAGGCGGTTCCACGGGTTTACAACCCCATGGGAGAAAAAGCATCACCTGTTTACTGTCCTACATTGTGGCTTGTTGAGCTTAAACCCGTTGCTCCTCGGTCGTGTTACATCTGACCTTTGAAAGAAAGTGTCCGGATCGACATCGTCCAAATTGTTGAGTATTTTGAAGGTTTATATTAAATCCGTCCTGTCATGCCCTGTCGGCAGTGTTGTTAGCCCTGTGGCCCTCAACCGTCCCTGATACATATTAACCGCGATAATATAACCAAGAACGTAAAAAAAAAATGTTGTAGGTTTGAAGAAAAGTGAAATGTACAGTAGTAACGCCACCTACCATCATACTACCATGCAAGGAGAGCCGCGCATCTATGGCTCATGCACTACAATCAGCAGACTCTTAGATGTTGGTACAGCTGGGCTTGGACTCGAGTACGAATACTTCTCGGGGTGTACATCACCGGCAGATGTAGACCTGACCAAATGTAAACTGCGTCAACATAACTAGTCCCCACACCGTTCGTTAACTTCTCTAACACTGAACACTTCTTTCTAACGTCTCTGTGGCTCCTCCTCCTCCTTCCCTTGCCCCCACTCACTAACTGAGAGGACAGGTACACTTTACATAAACAAATAAGTTATGTTTGCGTGTGAGTCAATGAGTTGTGTGGCCTCGGAGGTGCTCCCCCCCCAGGAGGTGTGTCTTCCATTACAAAGAAAGATGTGAGTATTCCCTACCAAGAAGGCACGGCACACCCTCTGCCTCCTACCAAACAGGCACGGCACCACCTTCTGCCTCCTACCAAGGAGAGTGGTGTAAACTTGCAATGTCTCTCCTGAAGGAGCTCGCGGCCCTCTGCTGACGTCACCTTCACCACTTTATAATATTGAGATAAACTTCTTAAGAAATAAAAGTTCCTTATCTCTAGATGTCATACTTACTTGTCTTTTACAAGCTTGTCCACACACTCACTCACTCACTCACTCACTCACTCACTCACTCACTCACTCACTTTCACTCTCACTCACTCTATCTCTCTCTCTCTCTCTCTCTCTCTCTCTCTCTCTCTCTCTCTCTCTCTCTCTCTCTCTCTCTCTCTCTCTCTCTCTCTCTCTCACTCACTCACTCACTCACTCACTCACTCACTCACTCACTCACTCACTCACTCACTCACTCACTCACTCACTCACTCACTCACTCACTCACTCTGTCGGCTATATTCCAGCTTCATGTAGTTCTTCTGATTACAGGGACTGGAGTTCAAATGCTACGTTCTCGACTCACTATCAGGGATCCCGGGTTAGATTCCTGGGCGAGACGGAAATGTTTGAGCCCACTTCCTTTCACCTGATGCCTCTGTTCGTTCGTCTAGTAGTGTAAATAGGTATCCGGGAGTTAGGCAACTGTTGTGGGGTTGGTCGGTGGAGGGGAAGATCAGCTGGTCCAGTTTCATGTTAGTTTCCAACTTCTCATGTCGTGTGGCAGAGGACTGAGCCTGGCAGTGCCCAGGATAGTCTATCTTCTCTCCCCATCCCCCCCCCCCCATCTTTTCTCCGCCCTCTCCCATCCCATTTTCCCTTTCTCCTCACCCCTCTCCTACTCCCCATCAACCCCACTCCCCTCTTCCCACCCCCCTTCTCTCCCCTCTTTCCCATCTCTTCTCCAAACTAGAACACACACACACATTTCCAATTAATAATGAACTCACGTTCATCACTTTCGAATGAAGAAATTTAAGGACTCGGCCAGCTCTCTTTCACTGATCTTGTGGGGGGGGGGGCACTACTGAGATTTACCCCTCTCTTAATAGGACCACTTGGACAGTCCCCGACCAGCTTGTATTCGTCACATACCCGAGACCATTCCCCCTGCAAAGTTGGGTGAGGCTAGCCCTAGGTATCTAGCTTCCAACTTTGGACAGACTAACAAACAAATAGTCAAGCAAAGGAAAACATTCTGTCATAGATATATTAGACTGAAAAATGGCAAAGTACAAATACACAAAGTAGCTACAACTAGTGATATTTCTGTCTGTGTTTTTGTCCAATCAAAGCAAGTTATCATCTGTTTTAACTGTGAGTCCCCAAACCTGCCACTATTTGGTCCCCATTTCCCCAGTTAAGAACCCCTGTGGAGCGGGTTCGATTCCCGCACGAGGCAGAAACAAATGGGCAAAGTTTCTTTCACCCTGAATGCCCCTGTTACCTAGCAGTAAATAGGTACCTGGGAGTTAGTCAGCTGTCACGGGCTGCTTCCTGGGGGTGGAGGCCTGGTCGAGGACCGGGCCGCGGGGACACTAAAAAGCCCCGAAATCATCTCAAGATAACCTCAAGATAACCCCTGGTCTAACTCATTCCACTTACTGGCGACTTTAGCCTTGAAGAAGTTCTTTCTGACATCTCTGTCATTCACATGTTTCTAGTTACCTTTACAAGTTTATTTTAAAAAGTGTGCACAATTCTTTCTCCACACAGAAACCTAGAAGTGAAGACACTTAATATCTAAATAAAATTTAAGTGAGTTATAGCTGAAGAGTAAAAGTATATTATATATATAAATATAGTTAAAACAAAAGTAAACAGAAACAGTAAAAAACGGGTTTATGAAAGCATTGAGAGATCTGACCCAATATCACATGGGCTTCCGATCCTGATATCGGGCCAGCGGGCGCCGAAGTGGGGTCGACATGGCGGAGGGAAACAAACGATAACGAGACTATCCTCGACCCATCGTGGACGCGGCCTCGGACTCCGGCGCGAGGACGGCTGGAACAATGAAGCAAAACAAGGCGCCAAGTGGAACGTCACCGCGGAAGGGTGGTGCCTGGAAGCACATCAGATATGGCTAGGACGATGGACTCGGATAAGAGCAGGGCTCCTTCCTCCGCCACTCTACCCGATGACGGCTAATTTGGTCCCATCACTTAGCTTAGTTGCCGCCACCCGCCGCTGCCGCCGCCCCACACCACCAGTCTCCAGAACCCCCGCCACCCACCGCCGCCACCCCCATACATCAACCACCTGGCTACTGACTCCATATGTGTACACTCTGCAGTTTGAGGTAATTGCTTAAATAGAAATGTCGAATATTTTACAGCAAGTTGAAGTCCTTGTACCACTTTGAGAGCGGATTTGTTCACGTTTGACATTTACGAGAGTCAACAATAACAATAGTCTTCACAAGAGGCACATGTTAGTGTAGAGAGTCTACGAGCGTAGGGCTCTGCTCTCCAAGGCAGTGAACTCCGACTATACTCGTCCTGTGAGCGGTAGTTGAAAATGATTTCAGGGGGGCACCAAAGGTGTTGACCAGACTGATGTGCATAGAGTGCATGACATCAGCATTTACAATGAATCTGCAACACTATACTTACCGACGACGGCCAGTGACAGGCCCCTTGCCGCGGGTGTGTACGACAACATGTCATTAAACAGTGGAGGTAAGTCATCACGCTGTCAGCTGAGCTCCCACCTGTGTGTGCTCTCCAGCCTCTGGGTGTCGGAGGCCTCCTTGTGGCACGCCTGTGGGTGTCGGAGGAACTCCCAGTGGGATGCCTGTGGGTGTCGGAGGCCTCCTTGTGGGACGCCTGTGGGTGTCGGAGGAACTCCCAGTGGGATGCCTGTGGGTGTCGGAGGCCTCCTTGTGGGACGCCTGTGGGTGTCGGAGGAACTCCCAGTGGGATGCCTGTGGGTGTCGGAGGCCTCCTTGTGCGATGCCTGTGGGTGTCAGAGGAGCTCCCTGTGAGGACACCTGTGGGTGTCAGAGGGCCTCCCTGTGGGACGCCTGTGAGTGTCAGAGGAGCTCCCGGTAAGTCGCTATGTCGCTAGCTTAGATCTTTGCGTCCATTAGCGGGGGTCACTCACACAAACGAGGTGGGGTTTGTGGAAGCCTGTAATGACAGGTGGGTACTCAACACCCCCCCCCTCCCCCCTCCCCCCTTTACCTTAATTACAGGCCAGTAGGAGCCCACCCAGGGGGAAGGGGGGGTGGGGTGGGGGGTTAGGCCCACCGGAGTACCCTCTCCACCTGGTCCTGGGAACACCATCTTAGGTCCTGTGAGCTCTCGCTCGCGCGATCAATTGTTCACCTCAACTCATCCACCTCCCATGTATATCCACCTACACCATCGTCACTTGCACCACCAGCGTCATATATAACCCACCACTATATTTATAGCACCACTATCATCACCACTATCCTCACCACCATCGTCGCTACCGACACCGACTTCTCTTGCACGCCACCACAACCTCATCAGCAACAACAATCCACCTACTTCACCACAACCAACAAAGCAACTTCATATTAAGAGAAAACAACAGCAAGAATTGTTGTGACCACTCACAGGAAGAGTATGGGGTGCACAATAAACTACCACTCACAGGAAGAGTATGGGAGGGGGGGGTGACCAAAGAGCAGGTGTATTTCTCACTGAAAACGACAAGGAGATATGTGGTAAACTCAAAAGATTTCAGGTCCTTACCAAAGAGCCGGCGAGGAGACCAACGTTGAGATGAAAGGGCAAGGATAATACTGGATGACATTCCACTTACCTACCTGGGCTCTAGGAGACTCGAACTGTTGGCCCCACGGATGGAGTCTGAATGACATAGTAGTCGCTGTGGAGGAGGTTAAGAAACACCTGAAGGAGTTCGCTGTAACAGAATCATCAGGACTTGATATATCCTCATGGGTGCTGAAGGAGGATGCAGAGGTACTGTGTCACTCACAACGCTACTTGTAAAAAAAAAAGAAAAAAGTCAGGAAATATAAGGCTGGGTAGACTGTATTTTTGTAGACTACCAAAAAGCATTCGACACAGCTCCTCATGAAAGGTTGGTATACAAGATGGAGAAGGCCAGCTGAGATAACTGGGAAGACACTGGACTGGGTAAGGGCATACCTGAATGACAAAAAACAGAGTACAGACTAAGATGAGTCTTTGAGTTTGAGGAAGGTAACAAGCAGAGTCCCGCAAGGGCCGGTCCTGGAAGTACTATACTCTTCCTAAGTTATGTGAAGGATTAACCCGAGGGTGAGAACGCGTACATGTCAATGTTTGCAGCCGCAACACAGCTTAATGAGCAATGTGAAAACAGAGAAAGCCTGCAGAAGGTTACAGGATGACCTTGACAACCTGCAAGAGAGAGCAGAGAAAGGCATGTAGAGGGGTAGAGCCATTTGTGTGTGTCGTGTCGGTGGAGGAGACAGGCAGCCATGAGTGCGTGTCGGTGGAGGAGACAGGCAGCCATGAGTGCGTGTCGGTGGAGGAGACAGGCAGCCATGAGTGCGTGTCGGTGGAGGAGACAGGCAGCCATGTATCTGCGTGACGCTCCGAAGGGCGGGAGGGGGGAGGGGGACTAAAGGGAAGCCCCAGATTGATGCTGCGACAGACATATTGCTTTTCCCACAGCACTTCGTTCCGTCTATACCACCCTGCCTCCTCCTTGCAATCTGCAACCCTTGCACTTCCGCTCACTCCTCCCTCCCCTCTGTCCTGCAACTCAGATCCCCCCCCCCCCCCCCCCCCAATCAGCACGCAACACGTCAAAAACGCGTACGCCGTTACGGCGCCAGAAACTGGAAATGAGAGAGAGAGCGGGTGGACGAAGATGTTTGGGACGGGGCGAGGGCGAGGGAAATGTGTGATTAGCGTGGCCAAACCTGCTGAAAGACCCAATATTGAGAGACATTTCCGACTTCACTGGAAAATAAGTCCCGCAGGTTTTGGGGAAATATTTTCCAGCTCAGCGTCGGGTGTTTTGTGAAACAGGTGATGAATCCGGGGCGGGTGAATGGCGGGTATTAGCGGGTACCTGCCGCGGCGCGCGCGCGCGTGCACTCATACACGTGTGTGACTAAACACACATACACACATGCACACACACACACACACACACACACACACACACACACACACACACACACACACACACACACACACACACACACACACACACGCTAAGAGGTATGAGCTACGAAGAGAGACTACGGGAATTAAACCTCACTTCGCTGGAAGACAGAAGAGTTAGGAGGGGACATGGTCACCACATTCAAGATTCTCAAGGGAATTGATAGGGTTGATAAAGACAGGCTATTTAACACAAGGGGCACACGCACTAGGGGACACAGGTGGAAACTGAGTGCCCAAATGAGCCACAGAGATATTAGAAGGAACTTTTTTAGTGTCAGAGTGGTTGACAAATGGAATGCATTAGGAAGTGATGTGGTGGAGGCTGACTCCATACACAGTTTCAAGTGTAGATATGATAGAGCCCAATAGGCTCAGGAACCTGTACACATGTTGATTGACGGTTGAGAGGCGGGACCAAAGAGCCAGAGCTCAACCCCCGCAAGCACAATTAGGTGAGTACACACAGGGCCTCGCGGCCAAGCGTACAGTGCTCGGGAATCATAATTCAAAGGGCCCGAGTTGGAACATTATTTTGAATAAATTTGTGACGTTACAATTTGTTTTCACGTTCAATTACACGAGTGACATAAAGTATGTGAATAGTTGTACTGATGGTTCACATTTGGTCAGACCTACTTCAGCAGGTGGTGTAAACTCCCAGAGATACTTGCAGCAAATCCAATGAGAAACTATTAATAAATAGTTGCACATTTTTAATCGAGTTAGTCGGAGGCTAGACGCTCGGGGTTAGCCTCACCCAACTTTGCAGGAAGACGGGTGGAGGGTAGAGTACTGTCATAGGCTGGTCGGGGGTCAGCCGCCTTTGCTACTATTAGGAGGTCGGTTCCCATGGCGATGCCATTGCAATCGGTGATGAAAGACGAAAGGCCACTAACATAGTCAATAGAATTTCACCCTTCAAAGCTACATTTTAACTATATATATTATTATATTATAAATATATTATGAATTATATAAATTATGAAGGAAGCCGAGGCCGGCTATTACTCATCCTCCTGCTGGGTCATGAAGGAAGCGGGCCTCGGCTGCAAGAGGGCTGTGACGATCTCTGTCAGGAACCCGTAGGTGCGAGACCGAGCCGTCCACCTCCTGGGGCTCGTGTGGACCCCCCCCCCCCAGGCCCTGCTTCAGGAGGCTGGGGTGGTTCATGCCCTTGCTGGGGTGGTTCTTCTCCGGCCCCGACCTCGGCGGTCTCCGGGTCTGGGGTCCCTGTGTCTTCTTTTACCAACTTCGAGGTTAACTCCGGAGCTGGAGCCCCTGGGGGGCAGTTCGTTGTTGCCTTCAACCTCGTTCTGACAGTTCCTGCGACGGCGCTGGAACCAATCGTATTGGCGTTTGTCTTTCCATTGGAGACTTTCGGCGCCGTGGAGAGGGGGGAACCTGCTGCATGGGTAACAGCTTCTCCCTCCGTATCAACCTACCCTGGCTTTGCGCCCTGGAGAGGTCCACTCCAGACAGACAATCAGAGCGCAACTCCATAGTCTCCTGAGACTGATGGATGCCTATTATTTTTATCTAGCGAGTAACGTAGACGAGAAAACAATTTGAAGGATAACTAACAGAAATTAACCCTTAACAGTCGTAACGTCTCGTGAAGACTACTGACTTTATTGGCTGACCAATGTGGTTACTGGTTGACCATGTCGTAGCTCAGTCGATTAAGGCAGCGTCCTTGGGATGCTCTCGGACGCAGGCTCGAATCCTCGTCACGGCCCTTGTGGATTTATTCATTTGATGCATCACGCAATTGGGATTTGTGTGTGTAGTGTAGTGGTTACTGCGTGTCCGTCTCGCGGGATGATTAGTCATACAAGAGCCCCGGTGATCGGTAATCCGCCTCGAGTGCACGACGAGGACACCCTCAAGAACGCTAGAGTAAATAAAGTAATTGATGAAACAACTGAGGGTGTCAGTATGGGGCTGCGGCGGCTCCCAAGATGGCGGTGTCAACACACACATAGGAAATGTAAATGTTTATCTCTCAGAATGTTTGGTAATATGTTTATTGTTTGTGATGTGTGTCTATGTATGTATTAACACGATGTACTGAACGGGGTGAGAATAGCTTGAGCTACCTCATCCCTTTGTGTGTATTTTACCTCAATAAACTTATTTCAATTTCAATTTCAATTCAATTTCAACACACACGTCACGTGACCTTCCAACACGGGCTACTTGCCTTAGCCCTCTTATTTTTTATTTTTTTTTATTAAGCGTTAACCATTATTTTATTGGCTCTTGATTTTTCACTATTTTTACTTTTATTCCGTTTCTTGCTTTCGTCTCGTTTTCCCTTTCTGATTATTTACTTTATTTTGTAAAGATTTAATTGTTCTTGACCTTGTAAGGCAACACTATTTAGTTTTGTATCTTATAAAAGCGCCTGTTTATGTTACATTCAATTTTGTTAAGAATGTTATTGTGGCTGTTAATCTACAATTGTTAGGCCTAATGCCTTCAGGGTGATTATAGCTTTGCCTTTAAATAGCTCATGTTAAGCCTAATCATTCTAGCTTTCCCTGGAACACGACCTTCCAATCGATTTATAACCAGATCCACAATTACTCCTGGGTGAACAGGGGTGAAGAGTTAAGGATTGGTGCCCAGTCGACCCTCTCTCCTTCCCTCCCCCTCTGTCACATTGCCTGAGTATAGTGATCCAATAATGACAGACTCAACACGCAAGGCGCCTTCCCCATCTCATATACCCCTTCCTGGCCCCCCCCCCCTCCCATACAGGACCTCCCTCCCTCCCTTTCTCCCTCACCGACAACATCTCCACAACTACAACATGTGTATATGTGTGTGTGTGTGTGTGTGTGTGTGTGTGTGTGTGTGTGTGTGTGTGTGTGTGTGTGTGTGTGTGTGTGTGTGTGTGTGTGTGTGTGTATGTGTTGGAGAGAAATACATGTAGTAGACATGAGGAAAAATAGATTGGTTAGAAAGGCGGGGTCCAAGAGCTAAATAGCTCGATTCTGTAATCACAAATAATAAACACATACACGTGTGCACATAATTTGATATTATGTTTAAAGCGGTTGATGTTTCCCCTTAAATTAATAGTGCAGCTATTAATTAAGTTTCCTTGAAAAAGTAAACAATATTTTCCTTAAAAATTGTGGATTTTCTGGTTAGTATTTAATTTTAGAATGATATAACATGGAGCTTGATTGTCCTCGAGTAGATCCAAGCTGCTGGAGCGGCGAGACTCATCTTGGAGTGATCTTTATAGCATTGGGTCTTATGATATTTTGAATGGTGTTCCACACCCTGGTGGATTGGTGCTTTTTAAATTTAAATTTTGCCCCGAGGGGCGAGTTTATCGGGCAGCGCCACTCATCTTGTGAGTGGACACACCGCCATAGCAGCATGTACAACACTCCCCAATAGGAAGAAAACCCGCTGGGTTGTTCATCCTGTCACCTGTACCCAGGTGCTGTAGTCTGATGTTTAGTGGTTGTGTGTTCAGAGCTTCATAGAGGTCCTGGATTGTCTGATCTTATGGTGGACGGTTTTAACTCGATCGTCCCATTTATCACAACCTTTCCCCTTCCCCAAACACCCCTCCTACACCCTCAAGACCCCTCCTACACCCTCAAGACGCCTCCTACACCCTCAAGACGCCTCATACACCCCTCAAGACGCCTCCTACACCCTCAAGACGCCTCCTACACCCTCAAGACGCCTCCTACACCCTCAAGACGCCTCCTACACCCCTCAAGACGCCTCCTACACCCTCAAGACGCCTCCTACACCCACAAGACGCCTCCTACACCCTCAAGACGCCTCCTACACCCACAAGACGCCTCCTACACCCTCAAGACGCCTCCTACACCCACAAGATCTCTCCTACACCTTAAAGATCCCTCCTACACCCCCAAGACCCCTCCTACACCCCCAAGACCCCTCCTACACCCACCAAGACTCCCTCCTACACTCACCAAAACCCCCCCTACACCCACCAAGACCCCCCTACACCCTCAAGACCCCCCTACACCCACCAAGACTCCTCCTACACCCACCAAGACCCCTCCTACACCCTCAAGACCCCCCTACACCCACCAAGACTCCTCCTACACCCACCAAGACCCCCCCTACACCCACCAAGACTCCCCCCTACACCCACCAAGACCCCCCTACACCCACCAAGACCCCTCCTACACCCACCAAGACCCCCCCTACACCCTCAAGCCCCACCCCGTGGACCCCCAGCCCATCTCTCCGAACCTGAGCTCCGCCAAATGTTCGTAATAAACCAGTTAGGGGGAAAAGACAGGAGAGGAAGGGTGGAGAGATAGGATAAATAGGAGGTAGAGGGAGAGGGAATAGGGGGGGAAGGTGGGGGCTAACTGGTCATCAGTATGACAGCTCTCCTCTTGTTCCCCCTCTATACAATGGACGCCCCTTTTGTGTAAACAATTATCTATGTATTATTATTATTATTAATGTTGTTATTGTTATTATTTGATTTGCGTGACACAAAAATAATTGTCAGTCTTGGCGATAAGGCGTCATGTACCAACTGGTAAGACTGTGTACGTTACGTACACCGTTTTCGTCACTGTTTAGTGACGAGGTGACGCTACGAGAGAGAGTGTTGTAGCGTCGTAGAGCGATAGCTGTTGTAGAGAGTGTTGTGGGAGTATTTATTTTGCGTCTCCAGGCAGCACGCGCACGCGCACGCACACGCACACGCACACACACACACGCACACACGCACACACGCACACACACACACACACACACACACACACACACACACACACACACACACACACACACACACACATACACACACACACACACACACCTCTAAGGAGCGCCTCTATACCGCCTCTTATGGCGATTCAGACCAGTCTTTCTTCACTCTCCTTCATACCTCTCTTCCCTACACCCTCCCTCCACACCTGCTGGCTCCCCTCCACACCTGCTAGCTGCCCTCCACACCTGCTGGCTCCCCTCCACACCTGCTAGCTGCCCTCCACACCTGCTGGCTCCCCTCCACACCTGCTAGCTGCCCTCCACACCTGCTGGCTCCCCTCCACACCTGCTGGCTGCCCTCCACACCTGCTGGCTCCCCTCAACACCTCCCCCCCCACTGCCAGTACATAAACCCTTCCTCCTCACATAATGACACAGTTGCCTTAATCTGCTCTTCTTACCATTCCCCTCAGACCAGTCTCCCGTCACCCCCCTCTCCCCTCTTCCTCCTCCTCTGCTCCCTCTCCCCTTCCCCCTCTCTCTGCCTCTCCCGCTCCTCTCCCTTCCCCTTGCATCTTCTGCCCTCTGTTAGGACGCCTGAGGGACAGCTGGTGGTGGCAGCAGGACGCCTGAGGGACAGCTGGTGGTGGCAGGACGCCTGAGGGACAGCTGGTGGTGGCAGGACGCCTCAGGAACAGCTGGTGGTGGCAGCAGGACGTCTCAGGAACAGCTGGTGGTGGCAGCAGGACGTCTCAGGAACAGCTGGTGGTGGCAGCAGGACGTCTCAGGAACAGCTGGTGGTGGCAGCAGGACGCCTGAGGGACAGCTGGTGCTGTGGACACTAACAACAGGGACGACAATTAACAAGGTGAGGGTGGGTGGGTGGGGGGGGGGCAGGTCACGTGACCAATTCTTTACCTTTCAGCTGCAAAATTGTTCTAAAGCTTTTTAAAGCTTTTTGTCCTGCAAGCTTAGCATTATTTATTTTTCCCCGAATGCGGTAATATGTTTTATTTTATTTTTTTGCATGATTTTAGCAGTTGAAAATATTGTTCAATCAATAATATGTTTTGGGGTGAGACAAAAAAAAGGGAATGCAGTAACTTGTATTGATGTTTAAAGAAGATTATCAACAGGGGCCCACTTCTCTAGGGCCAACATCAACAGGGGGCCACTTCTCTAGGGCCACCATCAACAGGGGGCCACTTCTCTAGGGCCACCATCAACAGGGGGCCACTTCTCTAGGGCCACCATCAACAGGGGCCCACTTCTCTAGGGCCACCATCAACAGGGGGGTCACTTCTCTACGGCCAACATCAACAGGGGGGCCACTTCTCTAGGGCCACCATCAACAGGGGGCCACTTCTCTAGGGCCACCATCAACAGGGGGCCACTTCTCTAGGGCCACCATCAACAGGGGGCCACTTCTCTAGGGCCACCATCAACAGGGGGCCACTTCTCTAGGGCCACCATCAACAGGGGGCCACTTCTCTAGGGCCACCATCAACAGGGGGCCACTTCTCTAGGGCCACCATCAACAGGGGGCCACTTCTCTAGGGCCACCATCAACAGGGGGCCACTTCTCTAGGGCCACCATCAACAGGGGGCCACTTCTCTAGGGCCACCATCAACAGGGGGCCACTTCTCTAGGGCCACCATCAACATGGGCCAGACCAACATGGCGGTGACCGTCAGCAGTGGACGGGAGAGGACCGAGCCCAGACATCGGCAGCTGTTTCTTGATTCTATCAAGGGTCTTATCTTTGATGACGGGGCGCGGCGGGGCTTCTGTACACAGCCACAGGTGCCCGCGCGCGCACGCGGCCAGTGTGTGTGCGTGCTGTGTGTGGGGGGAAAAGAGAAAGAGAGAGAGAGAGAGAGAGAGAGAGAGAGAGAGAGAGAGAGAGAGAGAGAGAGAGAGAGAGAGAGAGAGAGAGAGAGAGAGAGAGAGAGAGAGGGGAGAGAGAGAGAGGAGAGAGGGGGAGAGGGGGAGGGGAGAGGGGGAGGGGGAGAGAGAGAGAGAGAGAGAGAGAGAGAGAGAGAGAGAGAGAGAGAGAGAGAGAGAGAGAGAGAGAGAGAGAGAGAGAGAGAGAGAGAGAGAGAGAGAGAGAGAGAGAGAGAGAGAGAGAGAGAGAAGAGAGAGAGAGAGAGAGAGAGAGAGAGAGAGAGAGAGAGAGAGAGAGAGAGAGAGAGAGAGAGAGAGAGAGAGAGAGAGAGAGAGAGAGAGAGAGAGAGAGAGAGAGAGAGAGAGAGAGAGAGAGAGAGAGAGAGAGAGAGAGAGAGAGAGAGAGAGAGAGAGAGAGAGAGAGAGAGAGAGAGAGAGAGAGAGAGAGAGAGAGAGAGAGAGAGAGAGAGAGAGAGAGAGAGAGAGAGAGAGAGAGAGAGAGAGAGAGAGAGAGAGAGAGAGAGAGAGAGAGAGAGAGAGAGAGAGAGAGAGAGAGAGAGAGAGAGAGAGAGAGAGAGAGAGAGAGAGAGAGAGAGAGAGAGAGAGAGAGAGAGAGAGAGAGAGAGAGAGAGAGAGAGAGAGAGAGAGAGAGAGAGAGAGAGGAGAGAGAGAGAGAGAGAGAGAGAGAGAGAGAGAGAGAGAGAGAGAGAGAGAGAGAGAGAGAGAGAGAGAGAGAGAGAGAGAGAGAGAGAGAGAGAGAGAGAGAGAGAGATCATTACAGTAACAAGGGCTGTACCCCCCCCCCCCTGGTGGTGAGATACACAAGGCAGGTGTAAGGGAGGACGAAAGCAGCGGTTACCTTGTACACACCTAGTTGTTACCCTGTAGTTACCCTGCGATGGTTTCAAGGCTTAGCGTCCCCGCGGCCCGGTCCCCACCCAGGCCTCTTGTGGCACCCTCCACTCTACCACAGGGAGAGAGACACCATGGGAGAGAAGAGAGACGATGGCCAGAAAGTGATTACAACAATTCTCACCCAAATACAGTCTAACGAGGCAACCAGTGCCACTGAATATGACTGTCCGAGTGGACGGAAGCGACCAGTGAAAGTGATCTGTAAGCATATTACTAAAGTGAAATAAATGTATAGTGTCTGCAAGGTGGCCACTGAGAGACAGAGGGCGTGCCCCGGGGGACACGTGAGCCTAGACAAGCCAAAGGAGGATAGAGAGGAAATAATAAGACTACGGCCACCTGTTAAGCTGGCCACTGCGGCCACCTGGTAGGGGGCCTGGTAGCCTGGTGGATAGCGCGCAGGACTCGTAATTCTGTGGCGCGGGTTCGATTCCCGCACGAGGCAGAAACAAATGGGCAAAGTTTCTTTCACCCTGAATGCCCCTGTTACCTAGCAGTAAATAGGTACCTGGGGGTTAGTCAGCTGTCACGGGCTGCTTCCTGGGGGTGGAGGCCTGGTCGAGGACCGGGCCGCGGGGACACTAAGGCCCCGAAATCATCTCAAGATAACCTCAAGATAACCTGTCAAGCTGGCCACTACGGCCACCTGTCAAGCTGGCCACTGCGGCCACCTGTCAAGCTGGCCACTGCGGCCACCTGTCAAGCTGGCCACTGCGGCCACCTGTCAAGCTGGCCACTGCGGCCACCTGTCAAGCTGGCCACTGCGGCCACCTGCCAAGCTGGCCACTACGGCCACCTGTCAAGCTGGCCACTGCGGCCACCTGTCAAGCTGGCCACTGCGGCCACCTGTCAAGCTGGCCACTACGGCCACCTGTCAAGCTGGCCACTGCGGCCACCTGTCAAGCTGGCCACTACGGCCACCTGTCAAGCTGGCCACTACGGCCACCTGTCAAGCTGGCCACTGCGGCCACCTGTCAAGCTGGCCACTGCGGCCACCTGTCAAGCTGGCCACTGCGGCCACCTGTCAAGCTGGCCACTACGGCCACCTGTCAAGCTGGCCACTGCGGCCACCTGTCAAGCTGGCCACTACGGCCACCTGTCAAGCTGGCCACTACGGCCACCTGTCAAGCTGGCCACTACGGCCACCTGTCAAGCTGGCCACTACGGCCACCTGTCAAGCTGGCCACTACGGCCACCTGTCAAGCTGGCCACTACGGCCACCTGTCAAGCTGGCCACTACGGCCACCTGTCAAGCTGGCCACTGCGGCCACCTGTCAAGCTGGCCACTACGGCCACCTGTCAAGCTGGCCACTGCGGCCACCTGTCAAGCTGGCCACTGCGGCCACCTGTCAAGCTGGCCACTACGGCCACCTGTCAAGCTGGCCACTACGGCCACCTGTCAAGCTGGCCACTGCGGCCACCTGTCAAGCTGGCCACTGCGGCCACCTGTCAAGCTGGCCACTGCGGCCACCTGTCAAGCTGGCCACTGCGGCCACCTGTCAAGCTGGCCACTGCGGCCACCTGTCTCCGCACGAGCTGGCAGGAGCGGCCCGTCCAGTATCACAACTCAATACAACATCTCACTCTCTAAGAGACGGGACTGTCCCCTCACTCTCCAAGGGACGGGACTGTCCCCTCACTCTCCAAGGGAAGGGACCGTCCCCTCACTCTCCAAGGGACGGGACTGTCCCCTCACTCTCCAAGGGACGGAACCGTCCCCGCACTCTCCAAGGGACGGGACCGTCCTCTCACTCTCCAAGGAACGGAACCGTCCCCTCACTCTCCAAGGGACGAGACTGTCCCCTCACTCTCCAAGGGACAGGACTGTCCCCTCACTCTTCAAGGGACGGGACCCTTTCCCTTCACTCTCCAAGGGACGGAACCCTTCCTCTCACTCCCCAAGGGACGTGACCGTCCCCTCACTCTCCAAGGGACGGGACCGTCCCCTCACTCTCCAAGGGACGGAACCGTCCCCTCACTCTCCAAGAGACGGGACTGTCCCCTCACTCTCCAAGAGACGGAACCGTCCCCTCACTCTCCAAGGGACGGAACCCTTCCCCCTCACTCCCCAAGGAACGGAACCCTTCCCCTCACTCTCCAAGGAATGGAACCCTTCCCCTCACTCTCCAAGGGACGGGACCGTCTCCCTCACTCTCCAAAGGCCGGGACCCTTCAAGGGACGGGACCGTCCCCTCGTCATCTCAGCTGTGTGGGGACGAGTACATAATCTTGTGCCACCAAGTGCTTGCGACCCAGCGTCTTCCAGTGTTCTTCAAGCAGCAGACTTCCCTCACACTCCAGCTCCGCCCGCCTCCACACGTTGGCTTCAGTCCGTGTTGGACTTGACGTCTATCAACCCCTCGATATATCACTGATATATATATAACACGTTAGTGTGATTTTTCCCCGTGAATAATAATAAGGCAGGCGCCCACCCTTTGCCCGGACCACCGCCAGAGGGCCAGTACCAGCATTTAATGCCGGTGTAACATATGACGCCCGCTGTGTCCCCAGATGGTCCCTGAGGGGAGGGTGTATGGGGAGAGAGGAGCAGGGGAGGTGGAGGGAGAGGAGAGAGAAGGGAAGAGAGAGAGAGAGAGGAGAATAATCTGGCCGGGTGTGTAATCACGGAGCAACACATGGCTCAGCTGGTATTCAAAGGGGTTACAGCTTCTGTATACTAGGGGGGGGGGATATGAGAGCTTAGGGGGTAATGGGAGACGGTAAAGAAGGGGTAAGGGGAGGTGGACGGGGTAGGTGGTAAGGGGGTGTAAAGGGGGGATTGGGATGGGGAATAACAGGGCTAAGGTAATGGCTTGTGACGAGATAACAGTTAAGATATGGTATAGGGAGGTGATGGGTGAGTGGGTTATCTTGAGATGATTTCGGGGCTTTTTAGTGTCCCCGCGGCCCGGTCCTCGACCAGGCCTCCACCCCCAGGAAGCAGCCCGTGACAGCTGACTAACACCCAGGTACCTATTTTACTGCTAGGTAACAGGGGCACAGGGTGAAGAAACTTTGCCCATTGTTTCTCGCCGGCGCCTGGGATCGAACCCAGGACCACAGGATCACAAGTCCAGTGTGCTGTCCGCTCGGCCGACCGGCTCCCGGGTGAAGGAAGTTAGGTTAGGTTAGGTTAAGTAAGGTTAGTTAGGATTGGCTTGGGTAAAGGTTAGGATGGGTTAGGTTACCTTGCGCTCATTATTCATCCTAACGTGGCCAATATTGTCACATTGACTAAATCACAAGAAAATACCTCTTTCAAGGGAAAATATATAACTTGCAAACGTCGATCATTAATGACCTTGTTGGTAACTCCGTGAGGGAATCCTGCTTTCTGACATCACTTTGGCTCTCTCTGATGGTCCACACCTCTTGGACTAGTCGCTACAGTCACGACCTTGATTTTTTCATAGTCGGCGCTCGATTCCCAAAGGTTCCAAGTGGTTGGGCACCATTCCTCGACTACTTTCTCATATCCCAGCTCCTTGTCCTCATATCCCTTGTATGTGCTATATAGTCTTACTTTCTTGGCGTCTTCTACCTCTAAATGACATAATCATGCCATTTAAAAATGACATAATCATGACATTTACCAGTGACCTTGATCATGACCTGAACGTGACCTGGCTATAATTGGCAGTAGTCAAATGCTAATTCTCTGCGCAGTGCCGTAAACATTCTGTATTTTCAATTTCACAAAATATAAAAATGACATTCATGAATGGCTCATAAAAGTGATCACCCATAAAAGGCCTGTTTGAATGGTAAGTGAAAATTTAATGAAAATCTTGGCGGGGAGAGATGGAGGAGCGGTTGCTGCTTCTTATGGGAGGTGTTGGGCTTCCTTCACAGTGTGTTGACGACACCTGCTCTTGTTGCTCCCGAGGGCCTCGGGTTGAGGGCCTCGGGTTGAGGGCCTCGGGTTGAGGGACTCGGGTTGAGGGCCTCGGGTTGAGGGCCTCGGGTTGAGGGCCTCGGGTTGAGGGACTCGGGTTGAGGGCCTCGGGTTGAGGGCCTCGGGTTGAAGGCCTCGGGTTGAGGGCCTCTGGTTGAAGTCTTCGGGTTGAGGGCCTCGGGGAGCTCCAAGGTCTCGCTCCTGACCATGCACCTGAGGTTGACAATGGAGCCAGTAAGATGGTTTATCTAACTGGCTGAGCCACTCACTCCGGCCGTGTTCCCCTCCGCCCACGAGGGGAAATCATTTTGTGAGGGACAATTGAAGAAACTCATTCTCCTTCGTCTTTGATAATTGTGACATTAAAGTCTCTCTCGGGCCGGCAAACCGGATCAATTTATCAAATGGAGTGACTTTTGACGGGCGGGAAATGATCAATATGCCGCTGGAGGGACGCTGATTGGTCAGCGCTGGTCGCCTGGTGAGCCAGTGGGCGGGGCTAAAGGAGCCAACTAGCCAATCAGAAGTATGTCTTCGACTCCCAGGCTCGCAGTCTTGGGTCTTCCCACACCATCAGGCTCATTTGCCTGGTAGACGCAGTATCGGTAGCATCTAGATGCTTCTCCGCATTAAGGAGTTCACAAGTTACAAGAATTCAGTCACTCGTTTAATGGATGTAAAATATATATTTCTTTAAATAATTAACAATAAAAAATTCTCACCCAAATGTAATGGAATTTGCATATTTTCTTCTTTGTTTTATTTTTATTTTTTTGCTAAGAGTGCACACATATTCCGTCTTATGTGTGTACATGTTGCCTCAAAATATATTTTAAATATATTTTGGTGTTGTCAATAATATAGGGGACATATTACCCCCGACGTGAGATAACTCACTGTACTAACACACACACACACACACACACACACACACACACACACACACACACACACACGAGACAGTCTCACAGTTCAGAGCCAGAGATCTCCCTCCCACAGCACAGAGCCAAAGATCTCCCTCCCACAGCACAGAGCCAGAGATCTCCCTCCCACAGCACAGAGCCAGAGATAGAGCAGAGGTAGGCAATTAGAACGTAGAGAAGGTAGAGGTACCTTCTGAGGTGCCTGACGGAGAGCTTGGTCGAAATTGGCAGGCATCGCGGCCCTCGCAGTGTGGATTTGATTTGAGTTATATTTACTGGTGTTGCTGGTCTCTGAGTGGTGTTGCTGGTCACTGAGTGGTGTTGCTGGTCACTGAGTGGTGTTGCTGGTCACTGAGTGGTGTTGCTGGTAAATACAAAATAAGATAAACTAGCTGAACACGACCCTTCCCCCCCCCTGTAACTCCCCATCTTAGTGAATCAACAGGATTCTATATATCCTTTGGAATTAAAGAGCATAGCAGGGGAATCGAACCCCCCCACGACCTCACTGCGAACAGACGTGAGAATTGAAACACAGACGATCTACTGCCACGCGTACACACCGGAATGAGCAGTAGAACAGCCGGGTCCAGTTCGTGTGGTAACACTTCCAGCAGTTACTATTTAAAAGATAAAATATTACATTAGCGCTACTATAAATGTGTGAGTTTGAATACTTGTTTCTCGTCAGATAACAAAAGAAAAAAAAAAAGATCTGAGCAACAAATAAAGCAGAATACAACAACAGTAATTAAAACATGCAAAATAATTGTTATCTAACAATAAAAACAAGAAGCAAAAATTACAATCAAACGAAAAATATATAAGCAGTTTAAACTAGCTAATAAATATACATATGCATACATGAATGAGAAATGAATACCAAGCAGGTCGAGTGATCTCACCAAGCAGGGAAGGCCTAGCACCAACCACCAGGGGGCCACCAGGGAGGGCCACAGAGGGCCACAGGGGGGCCACAGGGAGCCACACCGGGCCACAGGGAGACACGAGAGGGCGAGACCTGACCAAGAAAACCAATTTTTGTTTACTGTTGCCGAGATATGCTCAGCTGACGGTGCTACCACCCAACCCGTCCTCAAGCTAGGCTCGTTAAAGCAGCGGCGGCATCCCCCTGAGACGCATTCATAAATGTTAACATACTGTCTATTAGAAATAGGTTTGTTTCTAAATATATATAAATTAATATTATTATTCGAAGCTCCGTGTACAATTTGGCGTAGGTTAGGTTAAGATGTTTAGGTTCTGTTGGCGATTATTTGAGATACGTTATTTGTAGAGCGGGGGGCGGGGAGCCTCTGGTCTGGCCTGAGAACAGGTTGTAGGCAACGGTTCCACACGCCACTGAACCACTCGTGCTGAGCTCGTTCATCCGGCGGCCGAACCCAACCCGTCCTCAGGTATTTTATCATACATAAATAATTATCAATTCTAATTTGGTGAATAGTCGGGCCTAAATTAGGTTAGGTTAGGTATTTAGGTTCTGTTGCCAATTATTGACGTTTCTAACACGGGGGGTCGAACCTGTACAGAGGGTGCGATTCGAACAGACAACGTCTGCGGTGTGCTGTTCGATAGTGTTCGAACGGCGTCAGTTGTAGTTCGCGTGTGTGAAGCGTAACTGAAGAGGTAGTTGTAGTGACGCTGAGGGAGGAACCACCACCAGCCCAATTACCACCACAACCACCACCACAACCACCACAACAACAACCACCAATAGACCTACCTATCAGCAGTACTATCATTCTGATGCAATATTCGTAACATATTTACCTTATTTTCACTCATGGTGAGCAACCACCGTTCCTGACACCATGGAACCACAACTGCTGAGACCATATGAGATATGGTTCAGAATTATGAGACATGTCTCAGAATTATGGGACATGGTTCAAAATGATTGGGACACTACAATTTCCTTACAAATGAGGATGCCTTAAGCAGGTGTACAGATGAAAAAAAAATAATTGTTAAACATAAATATAATGACATATTGTCAAGATAAAAAAATGTATAGAATGATGAGCCCCACATTGACTAAATATACCCCTGAATATATAACAACTGGTATAGCTAATGGACAAGCTACAGGTATATACCAGTATATACCTCATGTTGGTATATCTAATATACCAGCTACACCATTATACACCTCATGATGATATATCCAGTAGACCACTTATATTATTATTATTATTATTATTATTATTATTATTATTATTATTATTATTATTATTATTGGCATAAAGAGATCACATTAAGGTGAGGTATTAATGAGACAATGAGTAGGAGCCGTGAGGCGGTTTGAGGCACGTGTTTGGTACACCAGCCACACCTGACCCCCCAGCGTGCAGGTGTGTAGGAAGGCAGGTGTTGGGAGTTTGTATTGGACTGTGCCTGTGTAGCGGAGCTCAGTGAAGGCTCAATTAAAGCGAAGGAAAAATCACGAGGGCGGAGTTTTTTAATATTTAAAGTTGATTAATTCAATTTAATACACAGTGATTAGGTTGAATTGTTTGGTGTTAACTCCTCCACAGTGTGGTGTAGAGGGAAGAGTGTGGTGTAGAGGGCGAGATCATACGGTCAGTGACAGTAGAGCAGAGCAGTTTTAATTTATTTATTTTTTATTTATTAGTATTATTGTCTACCACAGAAGTGGTTGTGGGAAAAACCTGCTGGGATTGATATAAGAGGAGACTACCAGGGACTTGTACTGAACTAAATTAAAAAATTACTGTCTGCAAATTAATTCAATTAAAATCTCTAGCTAGGGTTGTAAATCCTAAATCCTCTTTTCCTAATGACAAACTGTGGGCTGTAAGGGACAGGTGGGGTGAATGACTATGTTGATAGAAGTTCCAATCCACCTGTAGACAGGGATCTCACATCAGCTTGTATTTTATACAAGGATAAGATTTAATAAATTCAGTTATCTGACTGAACACTGGCTCTGTTTAAATCAGAGATTTAAACATACATAGTCTAACCTAGTACCATAACTTAACAGCCAATAGATTCTTATACTATAAACAACAAATTAATTGTAAAAGTATAAATAAATGACCTTAAATGGAGTCTTAATACTATTAACTTAGTACTAGAAATTATATTCAATTAAATGAACTTATATGATAACTTATAAATAACTAAGCAAGCAATTGATAACTTAATTTATATATTCAAATATATATGCAGACATATTCACTTTATACAGTTAGCTTGACTGAATCTCTTCCAAGACTGTGGACACTTGTGAGGTTTTTACTTATTGAGGCTGAATTCTTTTCTGACAGAATGGACACTCATGAGGTTCAGTGCTTGGATAAGAT
The DNA here is from genome assembly GCF_040958095.1 of Procambarus clarkii. Classification (NCBI taxonomy): domain Eukaryota; kingdom Metazoa; phylum Arthropoda; class Malacostraca; order Decapoda; family Cambaridae; genus Procambarus; species Procambarus clarkii. The sequence goes on along the minus strand of NC_091175.1, from coordinate 11,870,574 downwards.
TCACAGCTACACTACAATTTTAATAAACGTACCGATATGTGAGGCTTAGCCTCGCTTTTTAACCAACAGACAGATTTATAGGATATTAAAGCTACACAAGCATACAATTGGCCAATCATATACCAAATAACCTTCAATATACTTCTCTGCCAGTCGGGGTGCCTGTCTGACAAGTTTGCCAGACTGATTAACTCTCTTGTTGAGTTTAGGCACGATATTTTGTCACAGCGTTGCTGTATGATGATCTGGTAGCGTTGCTACGTGATTATCCTGCAGTTGCAGAAGAATGATTCGAGATAAAAGTTTATGAATGAAGGTGGAGGAAACCGTGTCACTGATCTCCACTATACACTCTTATTTTATGTAATGTTCCAGGATTTTCCTTGTAGATATTGTCCAGGTACTCCCCCAGTTCTAGAGAGTATTGAATGGCGATAAAAATGTTAGATAAGGTGTCCTTGAGCTGGTAATGTTCGCTAAGGATCAGTCACTTGTTCACTCATTTGTAAACAAACGCGGAGTGCCGCTGGGCTTGTTGGTGGGCGCTTCACTCCCCCCCATCGCCCTGCCATGCTCTCTGAGCACGGTAGCCTTCAATGAATATTGATTGATTATTTTTACAGTCTAGACTTATGATTAAGATAAGATGTGATTATAATATAATTAGATATAAGATTTAAAGATTATAAGTAGTATTTGAAAGTACCACTGAATCTTATTAAGGATTCGATTTTTAATCCTACCGGATGTTGAATCAATGTTCCAATAGTTTTTTAATTAAGAAGTCCTTCTAGAAGCTTCTGGATCCTTGAAAGATCATGTACAAAGTCACGTAGGCATCAAAAGGGCCCCTGTTGCGTACGTGTTCATGGTGCCATTGTCATCCAGGATCAAGCTATAATAAATCTTTAATAATTCAAATATGATTTTTGATACGATTTAGATATGATTTTGATATGATTTAGATATGATATAGAAATTATACATTTCTTAGATGATTATTAGATATGGTGGGTAAAAATTTCCCACATCTTCCAGAGGGAGAGAACTGGCACAGAGTCCAATACTTAGGACAATAGTAACCATATGTATTTATTTACTCTCCATTGGATTGATAATACAAGTGCAAATTTTGCTTGCACTTTTGTGCTGCCGTCCGTTGTGGACGATTGTGTCTGTTAGGAGTCTGTGGGTCTTGTGGAGTTAGAGTGTCTTGAGGTCTCTCAGGATCTAACTGCAGCTGGCTCACTGATTCCATGTGGATGAGTTTGTCCAATGTCTTCAGGGAAGTTGTTCCTTTAGACAGGATTTTGACTATTCTCAAAATCCCCTGACTATCCGGATGGACTGAGACAACTTTACCTAATGGCCAGTCAGCCCTAGGGCCATCACTGTCTACCAAGACAATATCGCCAGGTTGGAGATTAGCTATATTATGTGGGACATTGGCCCCATAGTGATGTTCTCGTAGAGATGTAAGATATTCTTTTGTCCAAACATCATTCCATTTTTGGATTATGCTGGACAGATGCTTATACCCCTGAACCAACTCGCTCTCACCCACATATGAGGGATCTCTGATCTCATCATCCACTAGAGATGGTACTGGAGTCAGAAGTCTTCCATACATTAGGTGGGCAGGACTTAATGGCTCATGTTGAGTAGGATCCTCAGACAAGTAAGTCAACGGCCGGTTATTCACCCTTGATTCTATTTCCGTGATTACTGTCTGGAGCTCTTGAAGATTGATTTTCTGACGGTGTAGAGATTTTCTCAAGGATCTTTTTACAGTTCCTATTAACCGTTCATAAAATCCTCCGTGCCATGGGGCTCTCGAAGGGATAAATTTCCATCTGCAATGACGCTGTTCCAGTGTGGAAGTAACTGCAGGATGGGAACAGATTTCCCGTAGACATGCTTCTCCAGCTACCAAGTTTGCTCCGTTATCTGAAATCATCAGCTTAGGGCATGATCGGCGTGCTGCGAATCTGCGGAAAGCTTGAATAAATGATTGAGCAGTCATATCGGGTGTTACCTCTAGATGTACTGCCCTGGTGGTAGCACAGGTAAACAGACAGATGTATGCCTTGATAGGTTGCTTATCTGCAGTCCCTGTTAGATATATTGCTCCTGTATAATCTACTCCTGTCGTTTCAAAAGGTTGTAGATGGACCACTCGTTCCTTTGGTAGGGGTGGTGGCCCTGGATAAGAGCAAGTTCTTGCATCGTACCTGCGGCATATCATGCAATTCTTTAAGATTGATTTGACTGACTGTCTTCCCTGAGGAATCCAGTACTGCTGTCTGATTTGTGTGAGTGTGTCTAACACTCCTCCATGTTTGATGATTTGTTGATGTGTATGCAACACAATCAACCTTGTGATCCAATGATTTTTTGGTAAAAGCCATGGATGCACGGTATCTAGATTGATATCTGCGTGTTTAAGTCTCCCTCCACAACGCAGAATGTTGTGATTTTCTTGGTCTATCCACAGACCGAGATTGTGTTTTAACTTATGCGGAAGATTTTCATAGTTATTCCCATAAGTTTCTCTCTGGGCTTGTCTTACCCAATAGATAAGTGCATCAGGAAAAGTGTATTTTATACCTTTTTTCCTGAGATAATGAAACACGTTCTGTGTTACATTGATTAATTTGATGAGCGAGGAGTAACGAGTACAATCCAAGACTGATATTTGAGCTTGCTGCCTAGTGGTAGTTATGGTTTGTGTCGTAATGACGTGTGGCTTTTGTTCAGGCCAACTACCATTCACTAACCATCGAGGCCCATGAAACCAAATATCTGTCTTTGCAAACTGTTTAAATGTCATACCTCTTGATAAGAGATCAGCTGGATTATCCTTTGTTGGTACATGCAACAATTGAAAGCCTGCGGAAATTTCTTTAATTTCCGAGACGCGATTTTTTACATATGGAGTTGGACAGTTGTCGTTTCGTACCCATTGTAAGACAGCTTCATTGTCAGACCATATAATGACATCTTTGATGTTCATGGTAGACAAGACTTGTTTGATATGCACTGCTAAGCGTGTTCCAGTTAGCAGTGCTGTTAGTTCCATCTGAGGCAAAGTCCTCCTTTTTAATGGAGCGACTCTGGCCTTAGAGGTGATAAGATATGATTGATTAGAAGTCACTAAGTAAGCACAAGCTCCAAAAGCTTTGGCTGACGAGTCTGCGAATACATGTAGTGATACTTCCTCATTTTCCTCGACTATGTGTCTCGGAAAGATTATCTTTTCAACTAAAGTTTGTTCTTGAGCCACTTCCATCCAAGCTTTTTGTAACTGGATTGGTAGTGGATCATCCCAACCAACCTTAGCTTTCCATGCTTCTTGCACTAATAAACGCCACTTGATAGTCAAAGGATTTAGTAGACCAAGTGGGTCGAATACTTTGCTAACTTGTGAAAGCAAATCCCTTTTTGTAGTGATGATGTAATTTACTGGCACAGATTTGATCGATATTGTGTCCGAGATTAAATCCCAATCCATACCTAACACTTTTTGTGATTCTGGTACGTGATATTCAGGGTAATCTCTTGCTATTTGATTATTCAATGTTGCATTATTAGAGGCCCAAGATTGTAGTGGCATGTTGGCACCTTGTAGCTCCTTGTTGGCCTCTTGATATAATTGTAACAGTTCAGTAGTACTGTTAACTGTCCCTTGAAAATTATCTACATATAGATTTTGACTGATTTCAGTCTTACAGGGACTTGATGATTTCTTCAGATGAGTATCTAGAGTTGCTTGCAACAGAAATGGACTGCTTGTCGCGCCGAAAAGAACTGAAGAGAATCTGAAAGTCACTACAGGACTATTGACATCTTCTGGGTTCTCTACCCATAGAAACTTAGTGAAGTCTCTATCTTCTTCCTGCAAGCCCACTCTGAGAAAGGCCTTACTTATATCTGCTGAATACGCATATTTGTTAAGTCTAAACTTCAACAGTATGTCATACAATTTCTGAGTTAGACTTGGACCTGTTTGCAAACAATCATTTAGACTGGTTCCTTGGGGTCCAGATTTAGAGCTACAATTAAAAACTATCCGTAAAGGAGTTGTTTTTGATTCTCTCTTTACAGCCATGTGTGGTAAAAAATGGCCTGTTTGCGTATTGTCATGTTTCACGACTTCGATGAATTTATTCTTTAATTGTTGAGCAATAATCTCATGATAGAGTTTTAAATGCTCAGGCCTTTTTCTTAGCTTTGCTAGTTGCGATTTAAATTGACTATAAGCCATGTGATAATTGGTAGGTAAGGTTTTATGGTTGATTTTCCATGGTAGCCTTACCCAGTACTGTCCATCATAGTACTGTACAGTTTCTAAGTATTGATTATATGCACAGACATCATCAGGACTTGGTTGTTCAGGAATTATTCCTATGGCATCAAGTTCCCACAATTGAGGTACAGATTCTAATCCATCATCAATCATGTGGGGGATTTTAAGTGGTGACTGTTCTTCGCCTAGTCATGCCACTATTACAGTTTCTGTATGATGTGATTTTTCAGGAGTTGAAGGTTCAAGATCTAGTATAGGTCCTGTCATCAATATGCCTCCTGCTGATTTCAGGATATTCATACCCATAGATTCTTCTGATCCCAGAATGAATCGATGATAGTAGTCAGCTCCAATCAGGATTCCGATATCTCCTATGTAGTCAGAATCGAGTAGAGGATCTGCTAATTGGATTCCTTTTTCTTTTAGGAATTTAATAGTTGCTGTCAGACCAGTCACTTCCATTTCAGTAGGAATTTTATCAACTACTATGGCTTCTACTGTCCTTTGGGATGTACCTAGACAGACATTGAGTTTTACTACTGGAAAGGTTCTACGACCAGAATTAGTAAAAAACCCTGATATGGATGTAGATACTTGCTTTGAAGATTTAAGTTGTAAATCTTCTGCCATCTTTTTACTGATAAAGGTTTTCTGTGACCCTTGATCAAAAAAGCCTCTAGTTGGAATACAAATTCCTTGATTGCATAGTTCTAGCTGTGCAGTAGGCAATATGGCTGTTGTAACAATTTCTGTATCCAAGTCGTTGACATTGCTCATTACTGTACAGAATTGTACGGCTGTTGTGGTATTATCATCTTTGGGCTTTGCCTGAGATGCAGGTTGATTATTGGAAGTCTGTGATCTGGATTGAGTGTTAATATCACCACAGAGTGCTGTGTGATGTACACTTTTATGACAATATTGGCAGTTCTGCAATTGAGTGATACACTCACTAGTATCGTGCTTCCGTAGACAACGGATGCACCTGTTCAGAGATTTCAGTCGATCGATTCGACTGGCACGGCCTTCATAAACTGTGCATTGATAAATGGTATGTGCTTCTTGACAGAATAAACATTTTGGGGCACTTGTAGCTCCTTTTGTCTTATCTGTCTTAGGAGCTTGGTTTCCTACAGTTCTGTTAACTGTGGGGGATATAGCATAAGAGCCAACATTATTCTGTTTCCACTTTGCAGAAGAGGAGTTTTGTTGCCTTGATTTTTGACTGCCATTCTGGACATTTTTGCTTTTGTCCGTGGATTCACCTTTGGGGATTTTTTCTTGAGATCTAAGTTTTCCTCGGCTTCGTAATCTTTGTACGTAAGCTCGAAGTCCATCAAAGATTTGGCTTTGTGATAAGATGTTGTTACAAGTATGTAAAACTTGTAGGTAAGTAATTACATGCAAGTAGGTCATACAAGCATGTAACACTTGTACTCCTCCAAGGATTTCCTTAAAGGATGAATTGTATCTGTAATAATGTGTATCTACATTATTCATGATGTGATGAAGCATTTTGCTTTTTCTTTTTTCTCGGCTTTGCCTTTTCTATTAAGTAAGTCTCTTTGAGATGCTTGATTAACTTCAGATTTTCTGAGGCTGCTTTCACTCCAGTGAAAGCATGAGATTAGGTGATCAAGACTTTATTCTTGGATTAAGATAGTTATCTTAGATGGATGATAATATTTGTATTGACATTGTCAATGTGTTGTTAGCCTTTCAGATTGCGATGTGAGATTAAGATTGGTCTTAATCCCCAATTGTAGACTATTGTAGTCAAGTGATGATGACATTTGTCTATCACCTGATTTAAATGGTCTGTAGGCTGTAGATTCAAGTGATTTTTTTAGACACTTTGTGTCCTTTTCTTTTCTGTTTCAGCTGCAGGTGGAATACTGTTAGTCATTTTGACCTTTTCCGAGTTTCGGAGATTCCGAGATTTTTCTCTTTTTTCTGATAAATATGTATGATGTTAATGTATTTTGATAAATGAGCTTTCCTGTCTACTTAGGTAATGATTCCAAAGATCGTCCTTCATTTCCTCCCTGGAATCTGGTTGTAGCAGGTGTTCAATTATCAAAAGTACTGTAATAATTTGATTTGTGACCCGAATGCACGAATGCACCAAGTTGGTAAATCTTGTAATAATTTTTTAAAAATAGTAAATGGCACTATTTTTGCAAAGTTATTACAAAATCTGTTACCATAATAATTGTTAGATAAAATACAGTAGAATGTCTACTGGTTTTACCTGGAATAGGGTTTGATACAGTTGATTATAGTTAGATTGTAATGATATGCTCTTACAGTGATGATAACACTTTTTTAAAGAATATTATGTAATGAGCAGCTCTGAAAATCAGTAGATTAGAGATAATGCTAGATAATACACTTAAATATATATGTAATGTTACCACAATGAGGTAGATAATTGATATTTATGATTAAGATGCAGTTGTGTCTGTGACACTGATATAATTAAGTACTGTGGTTTCTTAACACAAAACAATATCAGATTGTTATGAATGCTTACTAGTTAATGGATATGGTGGCTTAAGCCACTGCAAACTATTTGTTTACTTAGATATATAGCTATGATAAATATTGGCTGATAGCTAGGTTAGGCTAGAATATGTAAGAATTATTCCAATGCAAAATCAAGAAGTTTCTTATGTATTTGGCATTGAAATATTCGGTAAACGAATGATCATAAATATCTAGGTACAAAAGACCATTATTATCTAGGTTCGAAGGACCATTATTGTGGGAAAAACCTGCTGGGATTGATATAAGAGGAGACTACCAGGGACTTGTACTGAACTAAATTAAAAAATTACTGTCTGCAAATTAATTCAATTAAAATCTCTAGCTAGGGTTGTAAATCCTAAATCCTCTTTTCCTAATGACAAACTGTGGGCTGTAAGGGACAGGTGGGGTGAATGACTATGTTGATAGAAGTTCCAATCCACCTGTAGACAGGGATCTCACATCAGCTTGTATTTTATACAAGGATAAGATTTAATAAATTCAGTTATCTGACTGAACACTGGCTCTGTTTAAATCAGAGATTTAAACATACATAGTCTAACCTAGTACCATAACTTAACAGCCAATAGATTCTTATACTATAAACAACAAATTAATTGTAAAAGTATAAATAAATGACCTTAAATGGAGTCTTAATACTATTAACTTAGTACTAGAAATTATATTCAATTAAATGAACTTATATGATAACTTATAAATAACTAAGCAAGCAATTGATAACTTAATTTATATATTCAAATATATATGCAGACATATTCACTTTATACAGTTAGCTTGACTGAATCTCTTCCAAGACTGTGGACACTTGTGAGGTTTTTACTTATTGAGGCTGAATTCTTTTCTGACAGAATGGACACTCATGAGGTTCAGTGCTTGGATAAGATTCACAGCTACACTACAATTTTAATAAACGTACCGATATGTGAGGCTTAGCCTCGCTTTTTAACCAACAGACAGATTTATAGGATATTAAAGCTACACAAGCATACAATTGGCCAATCATATACCAAATAACCTTCAATATACTTCTCTGCCAGTCGGGGTGCCTGTCTGACAAGTTTGCCAGACTGATTAACTCTCTTGTTGAGTTTAGGCACGATATTTTGTCACAGCGTTGCTGTATGATGATCTGGTAGCGTTGCTACGTGATTATCCTGCAGTTGCAGAAGAATGATTCGAGATAAAAGTTTATGAATGAAGGTGGAGGAAACCGTGTCACTGATCTCCACTATACACTCTTATTTTATGTAATGTTCCAGGATTTTCCTTGTAGATATTGTCCAGGTACTCCCCCAGTTCTAGAGAGTATTGAATGGCGATAAAAATGTTAGATAAGGTGTCCTTGAGCTGGTAATGTTCGCTAAGGATCAGTCACTTGTTCACTCATTTGTAAACAAACGCGGAGTGCCGCTGGGCTTGTTGGTGGGCGCTTCACTCCCCCCCATCGCCCTGCCATGCTCTCTGAGCACGGTAGCCTTCAATGAATATTGATTGATTATTTTTACAGTCTAGACTTATGATTAAGATAAGATGTGATTATAATATAATTAGATATAAGATTTAAAGATTATAAGTAGTATTTGAAAGTACCACTGAATCTTATTAAGGATTCGATTTTTAATCCTACCGGATGTTGAATCAATGTTCCAATAGTTTTTTAATTAAGAAGTCCTTCTAGAAGCTTCTGGATCCTTGAAAGATCATGTACAAAGTCACGTAGGCATCAAAAGGGCCCCTGTTGCGTACGTGTTCATGGTGCCATTGTCATCCAGGATCAAGCTATAATAAATCTTTAATAATTCAAATATGATTTTTGATACGATTTAGATATGATTTTGATATGATTTAGATATGATATAGAAATTATACATTTCTTAGATGATTATTAGATATGGTGGGTAAAAATTTCCCACAGTGGTCAGACATTTACAATGCTAACCAGCATATATATACATATATATATATATATATATATATATATATATATATATATATATATATATATATATATATATATATACACACATATATATATATATATATATATATATATATATATATATATATATATATATATATATATATATATATATGTCGTACCTAGTAGCCAGAACGCACTTCTCAGCCTACTATGCAAGGCCAAATTTGCCTAATAAGCCAAGTTTTCATGAATTAATTGTTTTTCGACAACCTAACCTACCTAACCTAACCTAACCTAACTTTTTCGGCTACCTAACCTAACCTAACGTTTAAAGATAGGTTAGGTTAGGTTAGGTAGGGTTGGTTAGGTTCGGTCATATATATACGTTAATTTTAACTTCAATAAAAAAAAATTGACCTCATGCGTAATGAAATGGGTAGCTTTATCATTTCATAAGAAAAAAATTAAAGAAAATATATGAATTCAGTAAAACTTGGCTTATTCGGCAAATCGGGCCTTGCATAGTAGGCAGAAAAGTGCGTTCTGGCTACTAGGTACGACATATATATATATATATATATATATATATATATATATATATATATATATATATATATATATACCTCACAAGGGCCGTGTGTCACCTCACAAGGGCCGTGTGTCACCTCACAAGGGCCGTGTGTCACCTCACAAGGGTCGTGTGTCACCTCACAAGGGCCGTGTGTCACCTCACAAGGGTCGTGTGTCACCTCACAAGGGTCGTGTGTCACCTCACAAGGGTCGTGTGTCACCTCACAAGGGCCGTGTGTCACCTCACAAGGGTCGTGTGTCACCTCACAAGGGTCGTGTGTCACCTCACAAGGGTCGTGTGTCACCTCACAAGGGTCGTGTGTCAGGATAGTGGCGTTGTTTTGTCAACTTTCCTCTCCATCTTTATCATTTCTCATCTCTCTCCTCTTTTTCAGCTTTACCATCTTTCTCCTTCTTTCTCCTTCTTCCCTCTTTTCTTCAGTCTTACCTCCTCATTGCCGCTTTACTTCAGTCTCTCTCACACACATCTTCCTATTTGTGTTTGTTTATCTCCCTCTACTCCACCCTATCTCCTCCCTCATATCTCATCTCTACCATTCTCATTCTCCCTTTCCTCATCCATTCACCATCGTTACACATTACACCGGTTCGAATCCTCTTGATGGCTCCTAGTAATTTTCTCATTATTATTATTATTACAAAGATTTATGGTCATTATTATTATTAGGTTTAATAATGATAATAATAATAATTATTATTATTATTATTATCTTCATCATCAATAACTTAGTATTACTATTATTCTTAAGATTTATTATATTTATTATTATTAATGTTAGAATTATTTTGTGTAGGTCACTTGTGCTGGTTGCCTGTTGTGGAGGTACACCAGCCGAGTATACCATACTTGCTACACCAGCCGGGTATACCAATGTATACTTAACTAGTAATGGTACTATCACAAGTATTGGTATAGTACCGGTATTGGTACTGGTAGTAGTGGTAGTAATGTATATGGCATTAATGTTGGTGGCTGTGGTGGCACTGGTGACACTGGTGGCTGTGGTGGCACTGGTGGCACTGGTCGTTAGGTTATATGAGAACATTGTGACTCCTCACTAGATTATTCTGGCTTCACCTGTTTTTACTTATTCTTTGTCTAGCAGTGAGGGCCTCCTGTGTGCCTGGCACTCAGGGCCTCCTGTGTGCCTGGCACTCAGGGCCTCCTGTGTGCCTGGCACTCAGGGCCTCCTGTGTGCCTGGCACTCAGGGCCTCCTGTGTGTGCCTGGCACTCAGGGTCTCCTGTGTGTGCCTGGCACTCAGGGTCTCCTGTGTGTGCCTGGCACTCAGGGTCTCCTGTGTGTGCCTGGCACTCAGGGTCTCCTGTGTGTGCCTGGCACTCAGGGTCTCCTGTGTGTGCCTGGCACTCAGGGCCTCCTGTGTGTGCCTGGCACTCAGGGTCTCCTGTGTGTGCCTGGCACTCAGGGTCTCCTGTGTGTGCCTGGCACTCAGGGTCTCCTGTGTGTGCCTGGCACTCAGGGTCTCCTGTGTGTGCCTGGCACTCAGGGTCTCCTGTGTGTGCCTGGCACTCAGGGTCTCCTGTGTGTGCCTGGCACTCAGGGTCTCCTGTGTGTGCCTGGCACTCAGGGTATCCTGTGTGTGCCTGGCACTCAGGGTCTCCTGTGTGTGCCTGGCACTCAGGGTCTCCTGTGTGTGCCTGGCACTCAGGGTCTCCTGTGTGTGCCTGGCACTCAGGGTCTCCTGTGTGTGCCTGGCACTCAGGGTCTCCTGTGTGTGCCTGGCACTCAGGGTATCCTGTGTGTGCCTGGCACTCAGGGTCTCCTGTGTGTGCCTGGCACTCAGGGTCTCCTGTGTGTGCCTGGCACTCAGGGTCTCCTGTGTGTGCCTGGCACTCAGGGTCTCCTGTGTGTGCCTGGCACTCAGGGTCTCCTGTGTGTGCCTGGCACTCAGAGCCTCCTGTGTGCACTCAGGGTCTCCTGTGTGTGCCTGGCACTCAGGGTCTCCTGTGTGTGCCTGGCACTCAGGGCCTCCTGTGTGCACTCAGGGTCTCCTGTGTGTGCCTGGCACTCAGGGTCTCCTGTGTGTGCCTGGCACTCAGGCCCTCCTGTGTGTGCCTGGCACTCAGGCCCTCCTGTGTGTGCCTGGCACTCAGGCCCTCCTGTGTGTGCCTGGCACTCAGGCCCTCCTTTCATTCTTACTGGCTCTCTCATATTTCCCCAAGACCTCCTTCCTTCAAGAAATTATGCCTCCATGCCCCTTGGCACTGCCATGTCGTGAGAACGGAAGCAATGCAATCTCAGGCCAAGAAAATATATTCATTGTTTGAATATTTTAAACCAAAAGATTTTTAATTTGCCAAAATATATATATGCATAGCCATTAAATAAACATTAATTACATACAAACCTTAGGACAATAAAAATTATTTTGTCATAACTATATAATTTATTTTCTTTATACATATCATAAAAATTAATAAATACGTCACGGTGAGGTAACATAATATATATATCACAGCTGGGCCTCCCACAGGTTCTTCTGCAGGAGGGATGAAGAGGCGCCTGGTGTGGAGGGCGCCCCGTGCCTGAGTTGCTCCACGCCTGGTGTTGTTCATCTGGTCGACCTCCTATACCTGGTGTGTCACGGGCGCCTGGTGTAGGGCTCACTGTGGGGGCGGAGTGTCGTGTGTAGGGTGGGGGTCATGGTCGTCGCCCATGGTGGGTGAAGGGAGCGGCCAGGGCGCCCCTGACACCCACCCCAGCAGGGACCACGGCCGACGGTCGTCGTCGTGCAGGGAAGCCGTGGGCGACGTGGATCTGGCGGCGGCGGGACGCGAGTCGTCGTCGGGGTCGTCGCTCACAACATCGATCTCGTCGGGGTCGTGGGAGGCGTCCTGGGCGAGGCCGCTAGTGTGGCGGCGGGTCTTGGCCAGCTTGTCGTCGGGGGCCAAGAGGCTGGCTACGTCGAATTGCCGCTTGCGGGCCGCGGGAGGCTGCGGCTGTGATCCAGGAGACGCCTGCGACTGAGAGCCTTCGTCGGAGGCGATGATGGCGGTGGTGTGGTGGTGGTGGGCGGCCGGAGGCGAGTCGTGACCGGAGGTGAGAGCTGCTGTGGGCTCCGGCGGCTCTGGCGACGAGTCGTCGTCGACGGCGAGTCCCAAGTGTTTCCTGACGCGGCGCTGGGCTCGCCGCCGGCGGAAGTCTCCCCGCCTGAAGTCGTCGATGTTGGCGGGGTGGATGGCCCAGTAGTGGCCCTTCCCGTTGGCGGAGCGGCCCGCCTTGACGAAGCAGTCGTTGAGGGAGAGGTTGTGACGGATGGAGTTGCGCCATCCGGGCCCTCTGGAGCGGAAGTAGGGATAGTTGTCCAGGATGTACTGGTAGATGTCGCTCAGCACCAACTTCTTGTCCGGGCTGCTGAGGATGGCCATGGCGATGAGTCCGATGTAGGAGTGCTGGGGCTTGGGCTCCTCGGGTCCCCGGGGCAGGAGGGCCCGCGGGTCCATGAGTCGGTAGCCGTAGAGCGGGTGGGGCGGCGGGTAGGCAACGGGCGGCGGCCCTCCCTGGCCGCCCATCAGCCCTCCGCCCAGCCCACCCATTAAAGGTGACCCCAGGCCGCCCATGAGGTGGCTACCCATGAGACCACCCATAAAGTTGCCACCCATGCTGGCCTCCTGAAGGTGGTGGTGATGGGCTGAGAGTGGTGGTCTGGCCCAGGCCAGACCGGCAGAGGCCAGACGCAGACGCTCGGCCAGGGCCAGCTGGTACAGCAGGCGCTGCTGGTCTGTGGGCACGGGCATCGCGTGGGCGTCGCTTAAGGGTGAAGCTTTGACGGCTACGGGCGCCACCACCGTGGGCGGCGACACCGAAGACTCACGCCCACAAACCGAGTCCATGGCGCCTTGAGCGAGCGTGGGTCACTACACGTGTCGGTCACACACACAGACGCGCACCAGCGGCCCGGCGCCTGCTGCCTCCCGCGGCTCACCGATTATTAACCTCCTCTAACTCCGGAGACCAACTGAAGAATAACCTCCTGCGGTAGAACGCCCCGCCCTTCAAACCCTTGAAAACCTGCGCGGTGATTGGCCCAGCGACACATCGGCCCCACCCCCTTAGACCAAGCCCCGCCTTCTAGCCAATGAGCAGCGTGTTGAGACAAACATTGATCGGTGTGGACCAATCAGGGCGCAGTTGTTTGACTAAAGTTTTGGGCTCTCCAGCCACCATTTTCCAAATATTGTGCCTGAGTGCGGCTCCGACAAATCGCTGCTCCCTGATATTGGCCGCGTCCGAACGCACGCAACAAGCACCATAAAATTACAACGAAGAAATTCCTGTGTCAGAAGTTTCTTTATGAATATTAATATGTTTCCAGCTTTTGATAGGACTGTGGCCAATAACTTGGGAGACTCACGATCGTCTTGTCTCCCTTCGTCATCAGCCAGCGGCAGGTTTGGTCTTCTTCGTATAAGATTCTCAAGGAGGTAAATGGTAGCGGAAGACGATATGGTGACGATGGTGGTGTTATGATGACGATGGTGGTGTTATGGTGATGATGGTGGTGTTATGGTGACGATGGTGGTGTTATGGTGATGATGGTGGTGTTATGGTGACGATGGTGGTGTTATGGTGATGATGGTGGTGTTGTGGTGACGATGGTGGTGTTATGGTGATGATGGTGGTGTTATGGTGACGATGGTGGTGTTATGGTGATGATGGTGGTGTTATGGTGACGATGGTGGTGTTATGGTGATGATGGTGGTGTTGTGGTGATGATGGTGGTGTTGTGGTGACTATGGTGACGATGGTGGTGTTGTGGTGATGATGGTGGTGTTATGGTGATGATGGTGGTGTTGTGGTGATGATGGTGGTGTTATGGTGATGATAGTGATGTTATTTTGATGATGGTGGTGTTATGGTGATGATAGTGATGTTATTTTGATGATGGTGGTGTTATGGTGATGATGGTGGTGTTGTGGTGACGATGGTGGTGTTATGGTGATGATAGTGATGTTATGGTGATGATGGTGGTGTTGTGGTGACGATGGTGGTGTTATGGTGATGATGGTGGTGTTGTGGTGATGATGGTGGTGTTATGGTGATGATGGTGGTGTTGTGGTGATGATGGTGGTGTTATGGTGACGATGGTGATATGATGGTGGTGTTGTGGTGAAGATGGTGGTGTTATGGTGATGATGGTGGTGTTATGGTGATGATGGTGGTGTTATGGTGACGATGGTGGTGGTGTGGTGACGATGGTGGTGGTGTTATGGTGACGATGGTGGTGGTGTGGTGACGATGATGGTGGTGTTATGGTGACGATGGTGGTGTTATGGTGATGATGGTGGTGTTATGGTGACGATGGTGGTGGTGTGGTGACGATGGTGGTGTTATGGTGACGATGGTGGTGTTATGGTGATGATGGTGGTGTTATGGTGACGATGGTGGTGGTGTGGTGACGATGGTGGTGGTGTTATGGTGACGATGGTGGTGGTGTGGTGACGATGGTGGTGTTATGGTGACGATGGTGGTGTTATGGTGACGATGATGGTGGTGTTATGGTGACGATGGTGGTGTTATGATGACGATGATGGTGTTGTGGTGATGATGGTGGTGTTATGGTGATGATGGTCGTGTTATGGTGACGATGGTAGTGTTATGGTGATGATGGTGGTGTTATGGTGATGATGGTGGTGTTATGGTGACGATGGTAGTGTTATGGTGATGATGGTGGTGTTATGGTGACGATGGTGGTGTTATGGTGATGATGGTGTTATGGTGATGATGGTGGTGTTATGGTGATGATGGTGGTGTTATGGTGACGATGGTGGTGTTGTGGTGATGATGGTGGTGTTATGGTGACGATGGTGGTGTTGTGGTGATGATGGTGGTGTTATGGTGACGATGGTGGTGTTGTGGTGATGATGGTGGTGTTATGGTGAC
The DNA here is from genome assembly GCF_040958095.1 of Procambarus clarkii. Taxonomy (NCBI): domain Eukaryota; kingdom Metazoa; phylum Arthropoda; class Malacostraca; order Decapoda; family Cambaridae; genus Procambarus; species Procambarus clarkii. The sequence goes on along the minus strand of NC_091175.1, from coordinate 11,855,305 downwards.
GATGGTGGTGTTGTGGTGATGATGGTGGTGCTATGGTGACGATGGTGGTGTTGTGGTGATGATGGTGGTGTTATGGTGACGATGGTGGTGTTGTGGTGATGATGGTGGTGTTATGGTGACGATGGTGGTGTTGTGGTGATGATGGTGGTGCTATGGTGACGATGGTGGTGTTGTGGTAATGATGGTGGTGATATGGCGATGATGGTGGTGTTATGGTGATGATGGTGGTGTTATGGTGATGATGGTGGTGTTATGGTGATGATGGTGGTGTTATGGTGATGATGGTGGTGTTATGGTGATGATGGTGGTGTTATGGTGATGATGGTGGTGTTGTGGTGATGATGGTGGTGTTATGGTGATGATGGTGGTGTTGTGGTGATGATGGTTGTGTTATGGTGATGATGGTGGTGTTATGGTGACGATGGTGGTGTTATGGTGATGGTGGTGGTGTTATGGTGACGATGGTCTTGAGGCGTTAACTTTAGTACTCACCTAGTTGTGCTTGCGGGGGTTGAGCTTTGGCTCTTTGGTCCCGCCTCTTAACCGTGTTGTAATGGTATTGATAATTGCGTGGACAGTATGACTGGTATTGGACAGCCCAGCCGTCTGTTTAGACAGTACTTACAGTAGCCACGAGGACCACCGTACATATATTGACGTAGTGGACAATAAGACAGTAGAATTTGGTACTATTGAATTTGGACAACCCGGAAAAAAGGTTTTGTATTTTATGTTGCTAATAAAACCCTAACCTAACCTAAACCACCCTAGGCCTAATACATGCTAATCGAGGCTTAACATAGTACATATATGGGCTATACTAGGCCTACGAATATTTAAGTTTGGTTCTTAGGTATATTTTTTCCCCCCTTCTGTGTTTGGGGAATGTACATTTTACAAACACGTCAGTGTGGTCATTTATTCTATAGTGTTATTATGACTATTAACCTATCTCCTTGCTCGCTTACTAAAATATTATTGTAATTTTAAAAACTATTGTTTCATATTTGTTTGTAGCTGGAAATAATTTTTGTTTGTATAATTGCCTACAATATTAAATGCAATTTCAACAAATTTTTGTGTGTGTTTTCCTGGAAGTTGAGAGAGACACGCGCGTGCACATGCCCGCCCACACACACACACACACACACACACACACACACACACACACACACACACACACACACACACACACACACACACACACACACACGAGCCACAAGATATCACATATAGGAGAGAAAATCCTATTGGAATCTGAGAGAGAAAAAGACATGAGGATTGACATTACTCCCCCAACCTGACACCAGGAGCCAACATGGAAAAAATACCATCAGCAGCATACGGGAGGCTGACTAATGCAAGAACTACCTTGCCTGTAGGAATACTGGACAAAGGGGTAATTCAGAATCATGTGCGGCGTTTATGTAAGACTAAATCTGGAATATTCGGCACCATCTGTTGTTGTTGTTGTTGTTTAAGATTTGCCCGAAATCGATTGTCGATTGTCTGCCCGAAACGCTGCGCGTGCTAGTGGCTTTACAAGACTGTAATTACCATATTTGTATCCTCACATTCCTTATGTACATTCTTGTATATGCATAAATAAATAAATAAATAAATAAATAAATAAATAAATAAATAAATAAATAAATAAATTTGCTACCCGGAACAAAAAGTTCCAAGCAGCACGGGCTATGGTGAGCCCGTGGTTATTTTCGGCACCATCCTGGAGACCTAATCTTCTTAACGCTTTACTGCTCACTTGTTTCATGTAACAACTCCCTAATGCAGGTGTTAATGAAGTATTATCATTAAGTGAAAATTTTGAAAAAACGTGAAAGAGTAAAATATTGAAACATTCAATTATTGTTAATTTAAATCACAATGATAACACAAAAATCGCACCACTTATCAAATTAGATATTTGGGTGAGCGGAGCGCAGGACCACAACACGAAGCTGGAGAACGTTCACAAGTCTGCCACCTCACTTAGTCCCAGAGCTGAGAGGTATGACTTACGAGGAAAGACTAAAGGTGTTAAAACCCCCACATCACTGGACGATAGAAGAGACATGATTACTGTATACAAAATATTCAGGAGACTTGACAGGGCTGATAAAGACAGAATCCTTAACACGGGTGGTAATAAGGGGACACAGGTGGAAGCTGAGTACCCATATGAGCCACAGGGACGCTAGAAAGAACTTTTTCAGTGCCAGAGTAGTTAGTAAATGGAATGCATTAGGCAGTGATGTGGTGGAGGCTGACTCCATACACAGTTTCAAATGTAGATATGATAGAACCTGACACGGTCTGAAACCTATACCCCAGTCGATTAAGTGTTGAAAGGCGGGACCCAAGAGCCGTGACTGATCCCCGGCACATACTACTTGATATGTAGTAGGAGGCCTAGTCGGGGACCGGGCCGCGAGGACGTTGAGCCCCGAAACCATCGCAAGGTAAGGTCGGTGAGTACACGTGAGCCATTGAACAGGAGACGGGAATAACTTAGACTCTACAAGGCACTACAGAGACCCATTACTAATAGGCCACAACAGTACTTAGAATTACGGGCTCACCATAGCCCGTGCTATATGGACATTTCGTTCTGAGTGGCTACATCTAAAACAACAACAACAACAGTACTTAATATTTACCAAACCAATATATACCCAGGAATTTCCTAAATCAAAACTTATCCCATTTATACCCATTGTTTTGCGGTCTATATTCTGTTGATATATTTAATACCTTATTAATATCCCTTTTGTTATGCCCATTCATCCACCTCTTCACTTCAGTCATGTCGCTCCTGAGTCTTCGCCTTTCTAGAGAGCGTAAATAATACTTTTTCAATCTCTTTTCATATTGGAGGTTTCTGATTTGTGAGACTAGGTGCATGTTCCTACCCTGAACGCGTCTAAATGAACTTAGGTCCATTCTGTAATCAGACCTCACCACAGAATGGACATAAACATTACATGCTTAATGCATAACTCTTCTACAAGTTTCCCAGTGTTCTATCTTATTTCGAACATTTGTGCATTGACTTTTTCTGCCTTTTTATAATTCCTACTAATCATGACCCTCTTCCCCCAGAGCCTTTTCGTAACACACTTCGCAATTTCAATTTCTGGAAACTGGCATCTTCCAACTCTATCTTCATTACCCAGTCTCAGAACCACTTGAAAATCCTAGTTAGGTCGTCGTGAAGTGCGTTTTTCTCCACTTTTCGAATCGTCTGCAAATTTGCAAATATTGCTGCTCAATCCTGAATCTAAAATTGTGTATTTATATGGCGAATAACAGGGGTTCAAGGAAGGTACCCCCGTGGGTCAACAGTTTCCCACTCTCACGTAACTCTATTAATGCCTCCAAAGGATACCTGATCAACCAGGCTGTGACTCATACGTCAGGCTGTGACTCATACGTCAGGCTGCGAGCACCCGCGTCCAACAGCCTGGTTGATCAGTCCAGCAACCAGGAGGCTTGAGCTATGACCGGGCCGCGGGGACGCTAAACCCCAAAACCATCACAAGGTAACCACAAGGTAACGCCATGTTTCCTGAGACAACCTCAAACTTAAGGAAACATCTCTAAATAGGCAGATTACGCCTTTGTATTCAAAAAAATGGCATTCTTAACCGTTTTTTCAGTTTGTCCAGGTCGTCCTTTAGTCTCTTGTTGCCCTCCACCGTTGTCCAGGTCGTCCAACAGTCTTGCTGTCCTCCACCGTTGTCCAGGTCGTCCAACAGTCTTGCTGTCCACCACCGTTGTCCAGGTCGTCCAACAGTCTTGCTGTCCACCACCGTTGTCCAGGTCGTCCAAGTCTTGCTGTCCTCCACCGTTGTCCAGGTCGTCCAACAGAGCCTTGCTGTCCACCACCGTTGTCCAGGTCGTCCAACAGTCTTGCTGTCCACCACCGTTGTCCAGGTCGTCCAAGTCTTGCTGTCCTCCACCGTTGTCCAGGTCGTCCAACAGAGCCTTGCTGTCCACCACCGTTGTCCAGGTCGTCCAACAGTCTTGCTGTCCTCCACCGTTGTCCAGGTCGTCCAACAGTCTTGCTGTCCACCACCGTTGTCCAGGTCGTCCAAGTCTTGCTGTCCACCACCGTTGTCCAGGTCGTCCAACAGTCTTGCTGTCCTCCACCGTTGTCCAGGTCGTCCAACAGTCTTGCTGTCCTCCACCGTTGTCCAGGTCGTCCAACAGTCTTGCTGTCCACCACCGTTGTCCAGGTCGTCCAAGTCTTGCTGTCCACCACCGTTGTCCAGGTCGTCCAAGTCTTGCTGTCCACCACCGTTGTCCAGGTCGTCCAAGTCTTGCTGTCCACCACCGTTGTCCAGGTCGTCCAACAGTCTTGCTGTCCACCACCGTTGTCCAGGTCGTCCAAGTCTTGCTGTCCACCACCGTTGTCCAGGTCGTCCAACAGAGCCTTGCTGTCCACCACCGTTGTCCAGGTCGTCCAACAGTCTTGCTGTCCACCACCTGTTGTCCAGGTCGTCCAACAGTCTTGCTGTCCACCACCGTTGTCCAGGTCGTCCAACAGAGTCTTGCTGTCCTCCACCGTATTTATTCTCATAATATTCCCGTCGTCAGCAAACAGTGAGAGGAAAGAGTTACTCCCTCTGGAAGATCCTTTACATTGATCAGGAATAGGATAGGCCCCTAGCATTGACCCTTGTGAGACCCCCTGGCCACATCTACTCTCACTTTCCAGGCTCTCCTCTCGCTCTCCAGTCTCTCCTCTCACTATCACTCTCTTCTGTTGCAAAGGATGGAGATGGTGGTGAGGCTATTTTCAATGTAATGTTGTGGGTGGAACTAGTGGGTCAGAACAGTGGTCTATGGATTACTGGACCTCCCAATTACCTGAACACGTCAGGTTACACGCGCTTCTTGCAGGTCGGTGTTCGATCCCCCAACAGGTCCAGGAGGCTGGGCATCGTTCCTTCACTCCGTCCCTAGTGTCTCAATGTGTCTCTTGAGGTCATCTGCCCCTCCCTGTGTGGTGTAGATGTGGAGGCGTATTGCGCTTTCTCTTCAACATTGACTCTCCCTTCCATATGGCGCTCATGAGGACGATGTTGTACTAGTTGCCTGAGTGTGTGACTTGCTGTGGGCGTCCTGTGGGCGTCCTGTGGGCGTCCTGTGGGCGTGTGCAAGGGTGTTGCGGGTGCATTACACTGCCAGTATGGTGAGGATGATGAAGCAGCTGTAGGTAGGTATAGCAGCGTCCTCACCTCTCTTACTGAGAGGTGAGGGACGCTGCTGCTCTCCCTCACCTCTCTTACCGCTGTCTGTGACCTGCTGTCTTGTCCTCTCTCCACTCCCAGAGTTTGGCGGCTGTTGTTAAACATTCTTTAAAAGAAAACCAACAAATTACTTTAAAAATGCTTTCTCTTGCTTGTGTACACTCTCTTGCTTGTGTACACCCTGGTCTGTGTACACCCTGGTCTGTGTACACCCTGGTCTGTGTACACCCTGGTCTGTGTACACCCTGGTCTGTGTACACCACCATTTGTGGTCCCCCCCCCACCTGTGTACATCTTATGTGTCCCCTCCCCCCCCCCCCCCGTGACCAACACGTGTGCTAACATGTTGATCTCCCACATATCTTCTCAAGTTATAACTACAAATCACTTATACCGGGCCATCAGTTATAGAAACAACCTGGATAAAACGACCGCTTAGTCATATCAACCACTAAAATAAACTCACCATCCGGGTAATATGGACCACCTAGTTACACCGGTCAACCGGAAACAAGGACCACCTTACTTCAACAACCACGCGGCTATAACGGCCTATCAGCTATAACGGCCACTTACCTAAGAAGACCACTTAATTACAACGACCAGAAAGCTTCACGAGTCAACAAATTACATGGACCACACAGCTATAAAGATGATTATGCTTCAACGGTCGTTAATTACAAACATCACCCGGATATAGAGACCAATAGCCGTCGGTTACTAGAACCGACCAGCTAAAAAGACCAGTAAGCTTCACAGGTTGTTAACTACAAGGACCACCTAGCTACAGAGACCAGCAGGCCTCAGCGGTCATCAGTTGCCTAGAGAGAGGAGAGTTCTAGGAGTTCTTCTATTCCCCGAGCCGGACCTGAGGCCAGGCTTGTCTCATGATAACTTGGTCCAACAGGCTGTTGTTGCTTGCAGACCCGACATCTCCACCACAACCCAGCAGGTCCGGCACTTCTTGCAGGAGCTTAATCTAGTTTATTTTTAAGACGACAAATTTTTTTTAAGGCAATATTTCTTTTGTTTGTTACTAGGATACTGAAGAGCCGTGGAGCTGTGATGTGTGATCATTAGTGCTAGGTGAACAGAGCATCAGGGTGAAAAAAAACTGCCCATTTGTTACCGCCTCCACCGGGGATCAAACCCGGAACCTCAGGACCACGAATCCAATGCGCTGTCCACTCAGCTGTCAGGTCCCCCCTTTATGAGAGAAGACTAGAGCCTCCACTCTTCACTCGGTCTATTCTGCATTTCCTGCCATATCGTTCGCTCCGGCACGTTGAGATTTCACTGTGCACAAAGTTGATTCTGGCCTCCAAGTATATTACTTGAGCAGCATATATTATGTAATGCCTCTCTCATCTCTTTTCTAGCGAGTATACCTTTTGGCAGCTTTCATCAAGACGGTTCCATTAATTTAGGGGCTTTATCCTTTATTTAGGTGCTTTATCGTTAATTTAGGTGCTTTATTGTTTATTTAGGTGCTCTATCCTTTATCCTTTATTTAGGTGCTCTATCCTTTATCCTTTATTTAGGTGCTCTATCCTTTATCCTTTATTTAGGTGCTCTATCCTTTATCCTTTATTTAGGTGCTCTATCCTTTATCCTTTATTTAGGTGCTCTATCCTTTATCCTTTATTTAGGTGCTTTATATTTGGTTTGTTATCCTCACTAAAAGTGAAGTCGTTTGACATCATTATTCCCAGAGCCTTGACATGTTTTAATTCTATGAGCAACTTGAACTTCCCTGATATAAAGACCAGCTCGCCCCTGCGGTCATCAGTTACAAGGACCACCTGGCTAGAGCAGCCAGAGCTACCGCATAAGAGGGATCAGTGGGACTGGGTGTTGATATAGCGAACACCGTCGGTCCATGAAAGCTGTTTAAACACGGTGGCGAGTCTCGTGTCATGGCGCTGTGTTGACACTGTGTGTGTGTGTGTGGGGGGGGGGGGGGGGGGGGGAGGGGGGGTTGTGTGGGGGGGAGGTGGGGGCTGTGGGTGTGTGTGTGTGTGTGTGGGGGGGGGGGGTGGGGGGGGGGGTGTTTGTGGGTGTGGGGTGGGTGTGTGTGTGTGTGTGTGTGTGTGTGTGTGTGTGTGTGTGTGTGTGTGTACTCACCTAGTTGTGTTTGCGGGGGTTGAGCTCTGGCTCTTTGGTCCCGCCTCTCAACCGTCAATCAACAGGTGTACAGATTCCTGAGCCTATCGGGCTCTGTCATATCTACATTTGAAACTGTGTATGGAGTCAGCCTCCACCACATCACTTCCTAATGCATTCCATTTGTCAACCACTCTGACACTAAAAAAGTTCTTTCTAATATCTCTGTGGCTCATTTGGGCACTCAGTTTCCACCTGTGTCCCCTAGTACGTGTGCCCCTTGTGTTAAATAGACTGTCTTTATCTACCCTATCAATCCCCTTCAGAATCTTGAATGTGGTGATCATGTCTCCCCTAACTCTTCTGTCTTCCAGCGAAGTGAGGTTTAATTCCCGTAGTCTCTCCTCGTAGCTCATACCTCTCAGCTCGGGTACTAGTCTGGTGGCAAACCTTTGAACCTTTTCCAGTTTAGTCTTATCCTTGACTAGATATGGACTCCATGCTGGGGCTGCATGGGATGGCTCCACTCTGTGTGTGTGTGTGTGTGTGTGTGTGTGTGTGTGTGTGTGTGTGTGTGTGTGTGTGTGTGTGTGTGTGTGTGTGTGTGTGTGTGTGTGCTCACCTATTTGTATTCACCTATTTGTACCTGCAGGAACGAGCTTTAACTCTTGGACCCCGCCTTTCCAGCCACCGGTTGTCTAATGCAATGACTCCAGTCCTATTCCCTTATCATATCTACTTTTAAACTTATGAATAAAGTTTGCTTCTATGAACCTGTTCTTAACTTAATCCATTTCCCCACTACTCTTACGCTTAAAGAAAACTTTCTACGAATCTCTATGGCTCATCAGAGCCTCAAGCTTCAATCAATGCCCTCTTATTCAACTGGTGTTCCTTGCAAACATTTATTCTTTTTCCACTCTGTCAATCCCACTCTAAGTATTTTATCTGTCTCTATTATGTCTCCCCCCCCCTCCCCTCTCACTCCTGTTTTCTAGCGACGTCAGGTCTAATTCTTTCAGTCTTACTTCGTCTCCTATCTTCGCAATTTTGGGACGAGCCTCGTTGCAAACTTATGAACCTTTTCTAGTTTCGTTATGTGATGTTTAAAATGGGGACTCCACAATAGGACGGCATACTCTAAAACGCTTCTCATGTAGGTGTACAGCGATATGAATATACATTCTTATTTAAGTTCCAGAATGATGTTCTGATTTTGTGCTAGATTATAGATTATGCTGCTGATGTTATCCTGTTTATATGTAGCTCCGGAGTTAGGTTTGGTGTGTGTCCACTCCCAGGTCTTTTTCTCTCTAGTCGTTATAGGGAGGTAGTTCCCCCTTATCGCGTACTCTCCTCTTGGTCTCCTGTCACCAGTTCCCAATTCCGTCACCTTATACTTGCTGGTGTTGAAATCTAGAAGCCATCTCACAGACCAACTCTGCAATTGATCTCAGTCATCTTGGAGAATGTTACAGTCTTCCTCTGGCACAACTCTCATGATTAATGTTGCATCGTCTGCCAAAGTCGAAATATACGACTGAACTCTTATAGTTCAGTCGGATATTTCTTAATCTTATAGTTAGGTTACTAGATGGGCTGCCTCATGATGCCTGCCCCCCCCCCTCTCTCTCTCTCTCTCTCTCTCTCTCTCTCTCTCTCTCTCTCTCTCTCTCTCTCTCTCTCTCTCTCTCTCTCTCTCTCTCTCTCTCTCTCTCTCTCTCTCTCTCTCTCCCCAGATGGCAAAACATACTCGGGTAATATTCATTCAACGTTATCAAGGTTGAGTTTACTTTAGATCAATGTTATCTATGTTGACTCATTGTCGATAACAGAGGTAAAATCGGGTTTTTAACACTTTAAGGCCAAGAAACTTACATTTCACAACTCATAGGAGTCGCTGGGATTCGGAACAGGAGTTGATCCTTCTTAAAGAGGGGCATGGGAGTCGACCCCCCCCCCCCCCCCCCCGTGAAACTCGCCATACACACTCTCATCACCCTGCAAAGTTTGGTGAGGTTAACCCCTAGCTTCTGGGCCCCAAACTTTTAACAAGCAGACAGTCTACCTTATAGACACGGACTTAAACATACATGAGTAGTGGTATATGGTCCCAGCACCAATCCCCGCCACGTATTCCGCTTGTTATACCCGACGAAAGTGCCCCTTCTCGCTCCCTCACGCTGCCTCTCTGACTCCCCTCTGTTAGGTATTCCCCTTGTCTATGTCAGTGGTTTTTCCATTTATTCCCGTCGCTGGCCTCGTGTTGGCGGTGTTCAGCGATCTGAAGGTCTCTTTGTTCAGGTTCCTGAATGATGTTCTGACTTGTGCTAGTGTGGAGTGTGTTGCTGAGGGTGCCCTGCTTGTCTGAACCTCTGAGGTTAGGTTAGGTTAGGGTTGGTGTTATATCCGCTCCCAGGGCTGAGTGCTTGCCCCTGTTTATACACCAAGTGAGTGGGTATGAGTGTGTGTATATACACCAGGGGTGTGTGTGTGTGTGTGTGTGTGTGTGTGTGTGTGTGTGTGTGTGTGTGTGTGTGTGTGTGTGTGTGTGTGTGTGTGTGTGTGTGTGTGTGTGTGTGTTTTTGTATACACTAGGTGGATGGGTATGAGTATGTGGGTGCGTGTATTCACCACCCAATCAACATGTCACTAAGATGAGTAATCCTCTCCACCCACTCCCTCCTCAGCAGGGGGCGGGGTGACGTTCAATTGTGAGTCTCCCCCCCCCCCCCTCTCCTCTTCCCATCACCTCACACCCCCATCCAACTCCCCCAAATAACCTCACCCCCAGCACCTCACCCGACCCCATCAACCCCCACCCCACCCTCCGCTGGTCACAGGTGTGAAGATCAACACCTCCCCCCCCCCCGGGGAGCCTACCACTCCCCCCTCCCCCTACTAGCCCACCAGTACCCCCAAGACTCACCCCAACTAAGACACGGCTCAAGAAGGCCTAATTTAGAGTGGTAAGACCCTGCTTTACTCAGTTACTCAACCACTCCCCACTTAGCGTCATACATATAGCCAAGGCGTTTGGGCAGTGGCACCCCGCGGGGGGGGGGGGAAAGACAAGGGAATGAGGGGAAAAATGGGACGATAGATGTGGCATATTTCGACAAGTAGATCAGAGTGAATAGGTCTGTGTCTCCTGGCACTGGTTCCTGTGCTCACTGGACCGCTACTCTTTCTCAGCCACACAGCAAACGTCTTATTCATTGTCTTATAACATCTTCACTGACAAAATTAATGTATAATTTGGCCTGACGTGAAGAATCATCAAACACGATTATAAATCTCAGAATCGTGTCACGTCTTATAGATGATATATGATATATGGGCGCAAGAGGCCGTCGGCCCAGACCTCACCCTATACTACCTCTCTCTCTCTCTCTCTCTCTCTCTCTCTCTCTCTCTCTCTCTCTCTCTCTCTCTCTCTCTCTCTCTCTCTCATAAAGACCACAGTGTCTGGCTGACGAAGCAGTTTATCATCCTGTTAGCGGCTGTAATCCCCTAATAGCTGGCGAGTAATCCTCTAAACAAATCCTCAAGTAATCCGGGATTTGTGTTCGTGTTGGTTTAGCTATTGTTTAGTGGGCCAGGTGTTCCTTCCCTTCCTCCTCCCCCCCCCCGGTCCCATCTCCCTCCCATCCCCCTACGTGTTCCTCTCCCTTCCCATTCCATCCACCTCTCACCCACCACCCCTCCTTCCCCCCCCCCCTCTCCCCTTTTCTAACCCCTTCTGTCCTCCTCTCATAACACGAGTCGAGGGCTCTAATAACTGTATGTTTACCCTCGTTCAGTGCACGAGGGGACACCAAACAGTTGTCTGTAACATTCTTTGATATTTCAGAAAAACAATGTATTCTGTATTGTGTATAGAGAACACTGAACATGAGGCTGTTTAACACTCTCCCAGCCAGCGTTAGAAATATTGCCGGAACTAAGGTGGATGTCTTCAAGAGGCACTTAGATGAGCTGTTGCAAAAAGTGCCGGACTATCTTGAGGTTATCTTGAGGTTATCTTGAGATGATTTCGGGGCTTAGCGTCTCCGCGGGCCGGTCCTCGAACAGGCCTCCTAACTAACTAGGTGTAGTGGATATGTGGGCTTGCGGGCCGCTCCAAGCAACAGCCTGTTAGACCAAGTTATCACAAGTCGGGCCTGGCCTCAGGCCGGGCTCCGGGACTTGAAGAACTCCCGAAACCTTCTCCAGGTATGTTCCAGGTATGTATACACCGTAACAAGTGCATTCTGTATAGTGTGGACGTGGATGAGCTATGGGAACTGTTTTATAACACCAGTCATTGACTAAATGTTGGAATGGTTGGAGAGCAGGAATGTGTTGCTCGCCTGTTTGAGGTCAAACACAGAGTGCTAGTTAGGGGTGTTGTGAGGAGCGTAGAGGAGCGTGTTCCTGCCGTCTCCAGGCGTCTCTTATCTTTTGTGACCTGTGGCAGAGGAGCTAAGGATGAGGTGTGTTGGTATGCTATACGCAGGCGCCAGCACCACCTGTGTCGTAGGTGGTGCTGGGGTCCACCTGTGGCCCTAGGGGTCAGCTGGACCACCTTCAGGGGGCCCGGCAGTGTGTGCAGGCAATATGGTCCTTACTGTTGTCTCACGGGATAGATAAGACGCTGGACACTGGCCGTAATTAAGTGGCGAGAACTCTTTAACTGAACTACCCTCGGGTGGTTAACAACCACCCTTCTTGGTGGTGGTTTCTCAGGTGGCAGCACCTGGCCACCGTCGTCTTTAAGATGGTGTGATAGCAATAAAGGTCTCATAAATGGGGCGCCTGACAGCTGAGTGGACAGCGCTTCGGATTCCTTGTCCTGAGGTTCCGGGTTTGATCCCCCGGTGGAGGCGGTAACAAATGGGCAGTTTCTTTCACCCTGAGGCCCCTGTTCATCTAGCAGTAAATAGGTACCTGGGAGTTAGACAGCTGCTACGGGCTGCTTCCTGGGGGGGGTTTAACAAAAACAAGGCCTGGTCGAGGACCGGGCCGCCGGGACGCTAAGCCCCGAAATCATCTCAAAATAACCTCATAGATGTGAATCACATTTTCCTTCGTGTCTGCTGTGAAAGTGAATACAATTAACCGTGTTGGAACACGCCTGTGGTGGTGATTAACTTGAAGAAGGTGGCCCCTAGCCACTGTTCCAGGCGGGACCAAGGAGCTAGAGCTCAACCCTCGCGAGCGGAACTAGGTGAGTACAGAAGTGGTGTGATCACACTATGCTCTCTGAGCTCTAAGGTCTCTCTATACGGGGCCGTCCGCCAGAGCCAGCACCTTCCTCACACATCCTATTGTGGATTGGGTTAAATATTTTGATATTTTGACCACAAGGTCAAAATACTGACCCCCCCCTCCCCCACCCCCCACCCCTAGACCCCACATCGGCCGCATAACCCCCCCCTCCCCCACCCCCCACCCCTAGACCCCACATCGGCCGCATAACCCCCTCCCTCCCCCACCCCCCACCCCTAGACCCCACATCGGCCGCATAACCCCCCCTCCCCCACCCCCCACCCCTAGACCCCACATCGGCCGCATAACCCCCCCTCCCCCACCCCCCCACCCCTAGACCCCACATCGGCCGCATAACCCCCCCCCCCTCACCTACATATTTACTGCTAGGCGAATAGCCGCATTAGGTGAAAGGAAACATGCCTAGTCGTTTCTGTCCCGCCCGGAAATCAAACCCGAGATCCCCGAATGTGAATTGAGACCGCAGCCAGCGGTATGAGACAGTCTTTGGTCTTGCTTTCCTCAGTATGGTGAAGGAATTACTGTACATTATATTTTGTTATGTTTCAGTTAGATGAGAGAGAGAGACGTGGAAGAAGAGAGTAGAGGAAAGAGAAGAGAGTAGAGGAAACAAGAGACAACAGAGAGAGTAAAGGATAATGGTGCATATTAAAAAAAAATAAAGTTATATATATATATATATATATATATATATATATATATATATATATATATATATATATATATATATATATATATATATATATATATATATATAATATATATATATATATGAATGAATGAGTTTTCATTCGCATATAGTCCTGGGGACCATTCAGGCTTGTTCGCATATATGTATATGTATATATATATATGTATATATATATATATATATATATATATATATATATATATATATATATATATATATATATATATATATATACATAGATATGTAGATACGTAAACACATAGGCAGCGTGACGTGGCCACAGTATTCACGCTTCATTGGTTACCTGATCCAGTTTTTACTTTTGTACTTTTTTTTGTGAGTTTGAGGCGTTGGTGAGAGAGAGAGAGAGAGAGAGAGAGAGAGAGAGAGAGAGAGAGAGAGAGAGAGAGAGAGAGAGAGAGAGAGAGAGAGAGAGAGAGAGAGAGAGAGAGACAGACAGACAGACAGAGAGACACATGGCATCAGACACATAGGACACAACACACACAAGTAGAGACACATAACACGAAACATTAGCATCACCGCTAAAATCCCGACACTCACCAAATTTCCCCTCCTCGCATGTGCGTGTGTGTGCGTGCGTGTACACATGAGCGTGTGCTCGCCGCTGCATGTGCGCGTGTGCACCACTTAGTATGTATGCATATGTATGTATGTATATAATATTACGAGAGTGTAATGTGACGCATAATTAACCGTTTGCAAATTATATGAGATAAACTTAATTTTGATATGCATGGAAAATGTATCCTATTGCGGGCCCCGGCTGGTGGGGGGGGGGTGTTGCGGGCCCCGGCTGGTGGGGGGGGGGGGTGTTGCGGGCCCCGGCTGGTGGTGGTGTTGTGTTGAGTTCCGGGCCCTAGCTGATGGGGGGGGGGTGTTGTGTTGTGCTGGATATGTCGTGTTGGATGTGTTGTGTTGTGCTGTGTTGCCCCCTCTCTCTGATGTTGACCCCCCCCCTCCCCCCTCTCTCATGCTGCCCCCACCCCTCCTGTGTGCTGGGGAGGGGGGGGGGGCGCTGCTCCCTCCAATTTGTGGCTATTGTTCCGCTGGCCTCCCTATCTGCACTCACCTAAATGTGCTTGCAGGGTCAGACACTAGCTCCTGAGTCCCACCTCACCAGCTGTTGTAGAATGAAGTCATTTCTGACCCTTTTTGTTTCTTGGCATACATTACTATATGAGAGAATGTCTGTCCAAAGTTGGAGGCCAGGTGCCTGGGGCTAGCCTCACCCAAATTTGCAAGGGGAATGGTCTGCGGTTTGGGAAGAACATAGACTGGTTAGGGTAGGCCAAAGTCAAGTGCTTTACGAAATACAGTCTGTAATTCCCCCCCCCCCCCCCCCTTCCCCACGAGCGATTTTCGTGGAGCCCGAAATAGAATCAGGATGAAATCGGGGAGATGCTGTCTCTAATGTTAAAACTGTATTCGTCCAAACACTCAGGTCTGATAGAAAAGAAATTACTGACTCCCAACGACCTGAAAGTACTAGTATAAAAAGCTATGATTTGTTCAGATCTGAAACCTATATCTATGGGCAGCACAAAACGTCCACCAGACTGTTCGACACAGTGGTTGCCAAGATCAGGTTGGGTTACCGTTACCTGTGGCAGGTGGCTGCAGGTGACGGATCTCCCAATCCTGAGCACTCCAGTTGCAAACTCTGTGAGCAGGAACTACGGCACGATCTCCCACACTACATCACTGAATGCCCAGTTATTAGACCATTCAGACCAGTTGGCATGAGGTACCTGGAGCTCTGCAATTACTTTATTCACTCTCGTGTTCTTGAAGATATCCTCATATTGCACCCAGAGTTTGCCAGTGTAGGCTACTAAACATATCTTATCTTGAGGTAATCTTGAGATGTTTTCGAGGCTTAGCGTCCCCGCGGCCCGGTCGTCGACCAGGCCTCCTGGTTGCTGGAATGGTCAACCAGGCTGTTGGACGCGGCTGCTCGTAGCCTGACGTATGAGTCATAGCCTGGTTGATCAGGTAAGATAGGGATCAGGGAGAGGAATATAATACACAGGTTTTGTGTACCTGCTTTTTTCCTCATTTTGCCAACCTGTGTAACTAATACACGTGATGTGTTTAATGGACTCTCTTACAGGAGTATTATAGTCTTGAAACAAATGTTAACAAATGTCATTCAAAGGCGATTTGTTTTCAATAAAACAAATGATAACAAGTAAACAATCATAAAGTGTATTAATACAATGTTCCCCACCACGTGTTCCCACCACGTGTTCTCCACCACGTGTTCCCACCACGTGTTCCCACCACGTGTTCCCCACCACGTGTTCTCCACCACGTGTTCTCCACCACGTGTTCCCACCATGTGTTCCCCACCACGTGTTCCCCACCACGTGTTCCCCACCACGTGTTCTCCACCACGTGTTCCCCACCACGTGTTCCCCACCACGTGTTCCCCACCACGTGTTCCCCACCACGTGTTCCCCACCACGTGTTCTCCACCACGTGTTCCCACCACGTGTTCTCCACCACGTGTTCCCACCACGTGTTCCCCACCACGTGTTCTCCACCACGTGTTCCCACCACGTGTTCTCCACCACGTGTTCCCACCACGTGTTCCCACCACGTGTTCCCCACCACGTGTTCCTACCACGTGTTCCCCACCACGTGTTCTCCACCACGTGTTCCCACCACGTGTTCCCACCACGTGTTCCCACCACGTGTTCCCACCAATTTTGGTCATCTGTAATTTAATGCTAGAAGCTGCTGTTCCCCCGAGACGGTCTATTTACCAGTACTTGTCAAGGTAGCTGGTGGCACTCCTGGTGGCACTCCTGGTGGCTCTCCTGGTGGCACTCCTGGTGGCACTCCTGGTGGCACTCCTGGTGGCTCTCCTGGTGGCACTCCTGGTGGCACTCCTGGTGGCTCTCCTGGTGGCACTCCTGGTGGCTCTCCTGGTGGCACTCCTGGTGGCTCTCCTGGTGGCACTCCTGGTGGCACTCCTGGTGGCCATATTGAAAACAATTTCCCCACGCCAGACCTGCGCTCCCAAGCCAGAAACCCTCCGTTAGTATCAAGAACAATTGTGATGAGACGGACTTCCTGGCAATGGTCGTCGCCTCTGGGGCCCCTTACATTATGGGCTACATTTATACTGCACTACACTGGCACCTTCCAGCTGGTCCCCTCCAGCTGGCACCTTCTACCTAGTGCCTGCCACCTGGCACATGCCTACATAACTATCCAGGTGGTTTAACGCGGGGAATGGGCCCTCGTGGTAATTTGCTACGGGGTTGGGCTGAAATGTATATGAAAAAGGTCTGTGTGTGTGGGTTATGTTACCGATATGTGCTGTATGGGGTCATTATATCCAGGTTGTACTGCCAGAGCCGCTATCCATGTTGTGTTGCCAGGAGCCACTATATCCAGGTTGTACTGCCAGAGTCAATATATCTAGGTTGTGTTGTCACGGCCGCTATATACAGGTTTCGTCCAGATTCTGATGCTGAGCATATTTTCCATATTTTTATGGTCTAGAAATATGCTAGTATAGTTGTCAGCGATAGTGTTAATGATAGTCACGTTTGTCAGATAACATAATATTTAAGAGTAAGAATTAAGAGAACTTTTATCTGGAAGGCGGGAGGGCCGCTACAACGGGGTTTGGTGGTGCATTCGTAGTAGCGAGAACTGTTGAGTTGAGGGGGGAGGGGAGGAGAGGGGATGGGGAGAGGGGGGTTGGGGTCGACGGCCCCCCCCCCCACTCCGCCATCATCAAAGGTGCCTGTTACATTAGCTGGTTCGCGGCATCAAAGTTGACGCGCTCAGTTGGCAAATAAGACCAGAGTGGTACAGCTAACTCAATTTGGCGCGCGCGGGAAAACTGAGGGACATGGCTTTTGGGGCCACTCAGCAGGCTTACTCTACAATTTACAGTTATTTTATCAAACGCTACGCATTTAAGCGCCATTCACATCGCAACAATTGTATGTTACATAGAGCTAGAAAGTATTTCGTTCAGATTTATGCTCCGAATTGTTCTTTTTAACGTTACAGGAGAGGCTTGGATCTTGGGTGCTCGCTGAGTGGCCCCCGTATAGCACGGCCAATTGGGAGCGGACATGTGGCTGTGAAAGTTAACAGCTCTGCCACTTAGATTTTAGTGCGTTTGTCGTCCTTCATTTGTTTTTGGCGGGGAAGCAGGCGCGGGATGAAAAGATTTTTATTGTTCTGGCGAAAATTAGTAACGGTGTCGAAGGGTGACCGTTAAAGTGTGGCCTAATTGAATCACAGGAGAGACAGGGAGGGGAGAGTGGTGGGGAGATGGAGGAGGGAGAGGGGGAGGAAGGTGGGGGAGAATGGCAAAGGTGAAGGGGGAGAGGCGAGAGTAATCGAGGCAAGATGCTGTTTCTGCTTTATTTATGTCCAGTTGGTCGATGGGAAACTTGCAACCCCTGTACCTACACTCACACTCTTGAGGCGAGACACACTTAGGGTGAGACACACTTGGGGTGAGACACTCGAGGTGAGACAATCTCGAGGCGAGACACACTTGGGGTGAGACACACTTGGGGTCTGGTAGTTGATTAGACAGCGCGTAATCCTGTGGCCCAGGTTCGATTCCCGGACTAGGCAGAGACTAATGGGTAGCGTTTCTTTCACCCTTTCTCACACACACACACACACACACACACACACACACACACACACACACACACACACACACACACACACACACACACACACACACACACACACGCACACACAAAGATCAGCCAAATCTCTCTGCGTGTTTGTGAGTGTGGATGTGTTCGATACGTTTAAGCGTGCTTCTCGCTACACATGTGAAGCAATGACTGGTTTGCCTAACAACGTTAGCCAAGACTGTCGACAGGAGCGCCAAGCCGGCGGTAAGCACACCATTAATGATCTCATTTACAAGCAACTGTTAAGCACATGAGGCGGGACCAAAGAGCCGAAGCTCAACCGCCAGCACAACTAGGTGAGAGCACACCACTTACCACCTCCATCAGGTGCTGCTCTTCCTAAACAAGATCATTTCACAGCAAATTATGTTTTCTAAATAGCAGCGGTGAACGAAGCCCATTTAGCCACAGAGCGACCGTCTCGGTAGCGGAATAATCCACCTAAGAACAGCCGTAGGTCATGTTAAGCCTCTTTTGTACAACCTAACTATTGTTACACAAAGAAATCACATGTTAACGTAATGTATCAATGAGCACGGCACGTCGTGGCTAAGTGGTCTAAGGTGTGTGCATGGAGGACGGGGGGGGGGGGTTCTCACTGTCCACGACAATTATTTATATCTACAACAATTATTATGTCTACAACAATTATTATGTCAACAACAATTATTATGTCTACAACAATTATTATGTCAACAACAATTATTATGTCTACAACAATTATTGTCTACAACAATTATTGTATACAACAATTCTGTCTACAACAATTATTATGTCTACAACAATTATTATGTCAACAACAATTACTATGTCAACAACTAGTATTATGTCTACAATTTTCACGAAGCTTATATATATATCTATTTTTTACCTGTAAATGAATTTAAAACGTGTTATAATTCAGGTAGAAGAAAAAACAGCTGCTTTTCTCATTAGATTTGTATAACTGTTTCACTCACAACGTGAATTATAATTGGATTATGATTATAGATTACTTGAGGATTATGAGAGAGAAATACAGACAATAACAAACAGCATAGAAGCAAATACTTTTTTTTTTTAGAAAAGTCCTGAAAAAAATATCACATTTTTCCCTGCCAAATCTGCCGAAATGAAAAGGGAAAAAATTGGTGTTGGGTCCTCTTTGACAAACTTATTTTGACCGGGTCCACTCGGAGCATACCAAGTCAACACACCAGAAGGGGGAGGAGGAAAATTACCTCCATAAAATTACTTTCACGTGAGTCACATTGAAAACTAGTCAAGCAATTTCCATATTTTGGCGGCATGGGGTCAGTCAACACGTATTGAGCCCCGCGCGGCAAATAAGTGCCGGGCTGGTAAATATGTCACACGCCCTCGCGGCGCCGACGGCGGCCGTTCAGCTTCTCACATTATTCCCGATCGCGTTTCCTTGACATAATATTTACCACATATGTGCATTCCGACACGATTTTTTTTTTTACTTTATTTTTTTTTTTGAGTGTTAGGGTTATTATTTAGGATAGCCGTTAGGGAGGGATGGAAGGAAGTGCGCGTTAGTGTACTGGGGTCCGTCACCCTGGGAGCACGCGTGAGATCTTCTTGAGGTTATCTTGAGATGATATCGGGGCTTTAGGGTCCCCGCGGCCCGGTCCTTGACCAGACCTACTTTTTATTACAACCCCCCCCCCCCCCCCCAGTAAGCAGCTCGTAGCAGCTGCCTAACTCCCAGGTACCTATTTACTGCTAGGTAACAGGGGCATCAGGATGGAAGAAACAATTTGCCCATTTGTCTCCGCCTCCACCGGGGATCGAACTCGGGACCTCAGGACTACGAATCCGAAGCGCTGTCCACCCAGCTGTCAGGCGGATAGGAGTAGATTGCTAATATATCTATTCCGGGAGCAAACAGGATAGTCTCCGCGTCAATAAGATGGGCTAAACCAGGCTCTAATAAAATTGGATACTCTAATATAGGGATACTCGCATATTAAACCCGTTAGCCAAGCTGTAATACACACACACACACGTGTGTGTGTGTGTGTGTGTGTGTGTGTACTCACCTATATGTACTCACCTATATGTGCTTGCAGGATCGAGCATTGACTCTTGGATCCCGCCTTTCGAGCATCGGTTGTTTACAGCAATGACTCCTGTCCCATTTCCCTATCATACCTGGTTTTAAAATTATGAATAGTATTTGCTTCCACAACCTGTTCCTGAAGAGCATTCCATTTCCCCACTACTCTCACGCTAAAAGAAAACTTCCTTACATCTCTGTGACTCATCTGAGTTTCAAGCTTCCATCCATGTCCTCTCGTTCTGTTACTATTCCGTGTGAACATTTCGTCTATGTCCACTCTGTCAATTCCTCTGAGTATCTTATACGTTCCTATCATGTCCCCCCTCTCCCTTCTTCTTTCTAGTGTCGTAAGGCACAGTTCCCTCAGGCGCTCTTCATACCCCATCCCTCGTAGCTCTGGGACGAGTCTCGTTGCAAACCTCTGAACCTTTTCCAGTTTCATTATATGCTTCTTCAGATGGGGACTCCATGATGAGGCGGCATACTCTAAGACTGGCCTTACGTAGGCAGTGTAAAGCGCCCTAAATGCCTCCTTACTTAGGTTTCTGAATGATGTTCTAACTTTTGCCAGTGTAGAGTACGCTGCTGTCGTTATCCTATTAATATGTGCCTCAGGAGATAGATTAGGTGTTACGTCCACCCCCAGGTCTCTTTCACGCGTCGTTACAGGTAGGCTGTTCCCCTTCATTGTGTACTGTCCCTTTGGTCTCCTATCTCCTAGTCCCATTTCCATAACTTTACATTTGCTCGTGTTGAATTCTAGTAGCCATTTCTCTGACCATCTCTGCAATCTGTTCAGGTCCTCTTGGAGGATGTGTGTGTGTGTGTGTGTGTGTGTGTGTGTGTGTGTGTGTGTGTGTGTGTGTGTGTGTGTGTGAAAAAAAGTTGATTGATTGACAGTTGAGAGGCGGATCGAAAGAGCCAGAGCTCAACCCCCACAAGCACAACTAGGTGAGTACACACACAAACCAAAAAATATATAAAATAATCTCGCGTTAAAATTGTGAGTAAATAAAGAATTAATGAATGATAATTTCCCAACAGCTGCGTCCCGTACCACCGGTACCCCGTACCACCGGTACCCCGTACCACCGGTACCCCCGGTACCCCGTACCCCCGGTACCCCGTACCACCGGTACCCCGTACCACCGGTACCCCGTACCACCGGTACCCCGTACCACCGGTACCCCGTACCACCAGTACGCCGTACCACCGGTACCCCTTACCACCGGTACCCCGTACCACCGGTACCCCGTACCACCGGTACCCCGTACCCCCGGTACCCCGTACCCCCGGTACCCCGTACCACCGGTACCCCGTACCCCCGGTACCCCGTACCCCCGGTACCCCGTACCACCGGTACCCCGTACCCCCGGTACCCCGTACCACCGGTACCCCGTACCACCGGTACCCCGTACCACCAGTACACTACACCAGCAAGACACCAGACCATGTCCTGGTATTATGGGGTCATGTGAGGTGACCCCAAGAATGAGGGGTCATGCTGCACTTCCCTTACCCTCCCCCCCCTTTATCTGACATTATCTCTCAGATATAACATTATCTCAGATATAAAATCAACTTCAAGGCTTCCTCTGGGTTGAGACATGACCCTGAACTAACACTTGAGGGACCCCTGTAGCACAGTGGTCAGCGTTGACGGGTCACACCCGAAGGGCTCCTGGGGTGTACCTCCTGGTACCTACACCACCCTGGGGTACACTACACCACCCTAGGATACACTACACCACCCTGGGGTACACTACACCACCCTGGGGTACACTACACCACCCTGGGGTACACTACACCACCCTGGGGTACACTACAACACCCTGGGGTACACTACACCACCCTGGGGTACACTACACCACCCTGGGGTACACTACACCACCCTGGGGTACACTACACCACCCCTGGGGTACACTACACCACCCTGGGGTACATTACACCACCCTGGGGTACACTACACCACCCTGGGGTACACTACACCACCCTGGGGTACACTACACCACCCTGGGGTACACTACACCACCCTGGGGTACACTACACCACTCTGGGGTACACTACACCACCCTGGGGTACACTACACCACCCTGGGGGTACACTACACCACCCTGGGGGGTATACTACACCACCCTGGGGGGTATACTACACCACCCTGGGGTACACTACACCACCCTGGGGGTACACTACACCACCCTGGGGGGTACATTACACCACCCTGGGGGTACACTACACCACCCTGGGGGGTACATTACACCACCCTGGGGGTACACTACACCACCCTGGGGTACACTACACCACCCTGGGGTACACTACACCACTCTGGGGTACACTACACCACCCTGGGGTACACTACACCACCCTGGGGGTACACTACACCACCCCTGGGGTACACTACACCACCCTGGGGGTACACTACACCACCCTGGGGGGTACACTACACCACCCTGGGGGGTACACTACACCACCCTGGGGTACACTACACCACCCTGGGGTACACTACACCACCCTGGGGGTACACTACACCACCCTGGGGGTACACTACACCACCCTGGGGGGTACACTACACCACCCTGGGGGTACACTACACCACCCTGGGGGTACACTACACCATCCTGGGGGTACACTACACCACCCTGGGGGTACACTACACCATCCTGGGGGTACACTACACCACCCTGGGGGTACACTACACCACCCTGGGGGTACACTACACCATCCTGGGGGTACACTACACCACCCTGGGGTACTCAGTCACGCGTATCATCCTGTTCCACCTCTTCCCCCGCTGTTCCACCACTTCTTTT
Organism: Procambarus clarkii; assembly: GCF_040958095.1. Taxonomy (NCBI): domain Eukaryota; kingdom Metazoa; phylum Arthropoda; class Malacostraca; order Decapoda; family Cambaridae; genus Procambarus; species Procambarus clarkii. Next base: position 11,832,407 of record NC_091175.1, on the reverse strand, counting down.
TGTTCCACCTTATCCTTCTGTCTCACTCTTCCTCCTGTTCCATGTACCCCTCCCTGCCGTCCCACCGCTTCTTCCTGTTCACCCTGTTCCATCTGTCCACCCCCCCCCCTGTTCCACCCCCTCTTCCTCTCCTCCTTCGAGAACTATCACAATTAAAACTTCCATCTTTTGCGTTTTTTCCAGATGATGAGACTAAGCCGCCGTGGAGAAAGGAGGGAAGGAGTGGGAGGGGAAGGGAGGGAAGGGAAGGAAGGGGGAGGAGGATAGGGGAAGGGATGGGAGGGGGGGGGTTCAGCCCGCGAACCAACTTGCTCTGAACGACGAGATTATTGACAACAATTGACTGTGAAATTCAAGCCAATTAGCGGAGGAAAATTAGGCACAGACTTGCAGGGTATCGACTTGGGTGGGGGGGGGGGGGAGTCCTCGGAGGTGGGGCTGGTAGGAGGGGGGATGCGTGGGAACCTTGTGGAGGGGGTGTGGGAGAGAGAGAGAGAGAGAGAGAGAGAGAGAGAGAGAGAGAGAGAGAGAGAGAGAGAGAGAGAGAGAGAGAGAGAGAGAGAGAGAGAGACAGAGAGAGAGAGAGAGAGAGAGAGAGAGAGAGAGAGAGAGACAGAGAGACAGAGAGAGAGAGAGACAGAGAACTCTCAAGCAACATAGGGGGCATAATTGTCTTAACAGACTGATTGATCAAACCACCCAACTAAGAGGAGGTCTGCTTAGAAACTGGGCCGCGGGGACGTTGAGCCCGGGAACGACCTAACAAGCCAGTTGCCTAGCAAGCCAGTCAGCTAAGTTAACATCCGCCTGTGTACTCTCCTAGCCAGCCAGTCAGCCAGTTTACACCTAAGTAAGCTTGGGTTTACTCCTTACGTGTCATCGTGCTGGGTAAACCCTGTAGGCTCCACGGCTCAGTGGTGTAGACTCCAGTACACTCTGACGGCAGGTATGTGGCGGGAGGTGTGTGTGTGGAAGGTGTGGGGGCGGGAGGTGCAGCTAGACCGCCGAGAGGTGTAGGTGTGATGTGGGTGGTGTTGGAGGGGTGTGGGTGTTGTGCTGAAGGTGTAGCATGAGCCTGAGAGGGTATAGGAGTTGCATGAAGAATCTTGAGACGTTGTACGTGACTGTGAAGTGTGTGTGTGTGTGTGTGTGTGTGTGTGTGTGTGTGTGTGTGTGTGTGTGTGTGTGTGTGTGTGTGTGTGTGTGTGTGTGTGTGTGTGTGTGTGTGTGTGTGTGTGTGTGTGTGTTTGTGTGTGTGTGTGTGTGTGTGCGTGTGTGTGTATGTGTGTGTGTACACATACAGTGTGACTTTTTATAAAGTCACACCAAACCAATTGGAACAAACATGAACCGAATACCTTCAGCTGCAAATGCAACATCAACATTTAAATAGACTGCCTTCAAAAGCCTAAACAATGAGTTATTCGGAACTATGTGCATAACCTATGTCAGACCAGTTCTACAATATGCAACGCCAGAATAGATAAAGTCCACATATCGCCCAATTCAAAACAATTCTGGAGATAGTCTAGAGGAATACCACTAGACTAGTCCCGGAGCTGAGACCTATGAGTTACGAGGAAAGACTAGAAGAAACTAAACCTCATATACCTAGAAGAGATAAGAAACGGGGGAGCCATGATCACGACCTAAAAATTAGTTCAAAGATGAACACAAGAACATGCAAAACACAGAACACAAGACTGGCACTAATCTCAACTAATCACTACGGTCTCTGGGGGGCTCTAATCAGCTTCGCACACTGAATACGTGATTTCAAAACTAATTCACAATTAGCTAATTAATCATTGAAGCAAATCTTAGTTGAAAATTAGGAAACTTTTTAATTCAATAATTGACACGAATTGGCAGTTAGTGCGCCACCGCACCCAATTTGGGCAGCAAATTGGGTGGGAAGTAACGACCCGACTACCAGTATGGGCACCACCACCCGGGGGGGGGGGGATTATGGGGGCACGGATAGACGGGCAGAGTGACAGGCGTGCATAGAGGGGCACGTATAATGAATACTGTTAAAAGGCACGACAAAAGACCGCTAATAAATAGCACGACACGGACTGTGGACACGGATAAAGAGACCGGCTCAATGGCCACGGATAATTGATGCGGTTTTTAAGAATATTTCTCATCGTCTTCGTTACTTCCCCCCCCCCCCTTCCCCCCTTCCCTGTGTCCCTTCCTTCTGGAACTTCCCTCTGCCCCCTTCCTTCCCTATATATATATATATATATATATATATATATATATATATATATATATATATATATATATATATATATATATATATATATATATATATATATATAAATATGATCAGCATAAAATGATCAGTGTTTTGTGATCGTCAATTACATATATATATATATATATATATATATATATATATATATATATATATATATATATATATATATATATATATATATATATATATATATATGAGGCTATATGGTGGGATCAAACTGTCGTCCGTGGACTGGCCAGACGCACTACCCACTTGACTTCTATGATGAGCTAAAAGTACCACAATCAGAACCCCTATGGAACTTAACATGGGGGGAGGATTAGAAGGCACATAACTAGTAGCCAATGTCGAGTGTGCCCACTGTCTGCCGCCCTGGGAGCACCGCCCATGGCTGAACGGTTGTCTCGTCAACATAGCATTTCCCTGCAGTCAAATTGACAGTGAATTAGCCAACGTTTATCATGAAAAAAGAAAATATCTAGGGCTAAATGGGCGCAGGTGGCTACAAGATTCCTTTGCAAAGATTGGAGTAAGAGGCAGAGATCGGTGACTTCCCGAGATACAAAAGACAAGGAGTTTACCAGACATGACTAAGACCAATTAGTGAGACTAATTAGTAAGACTAATTATATTTGACGATTCTTGGATATTTTGTCCTTCACGTGCAGACGAGGAGTCACAATAACGTGGCTGAACTATGTTGACCAAACCACACACACTAGAAAGTGAAGGGACGACCACATTTCGGTCCGTCTTGGACCATTCTCAAGTCGATTGTAAGAGATTGTAAGATTGTCCTTCACGTGATGCTTTCACGAGAAAAAATGACAGAATTTCCTTTTTTTATATAAACAATAATCCGAATTTAAGTATTTCCTCAGGACAGTTATTAGACTGGGTGAGTGATTATGTGTCGCGGAGGATACACCCTGAGGCTTGTCCTTGTCCACCAGGACACTTGAGTATAGTCCAGGACTAAATTAAATTCTAAGTGTATATACACCAGAATAGTACAGGACACTCTTCCTGCACTTAATTAATAATAATAATTATAATAAAGTTATTATTATTAAGCTTATACACATTAAAATTTATACTTCTCCAGTTTATACAATATATGTATGACTCTTTAAAGCCTAATAATTTATAATAACATAGAATGATTTTTTTATTTCTTTATCCAAAGTGAACACAAAAGACACTCTTTATATCACTTAAAGAAAGAAAGATGAAGAGCAAGGAAACTGAAAGAGGAGTAAGATGTCAAAAGAACTTCGAAAGAAATAAAGACGAATGAGATTAAGACGCAGACAAGAGAGCCGACGCAGAGAGCCTACTGTGCCCAGCTCACAGTAAAATAAATATATTACACAAAAATTACAAAACTCGTCTGGGGAAATCATTTTAATTGTCCACAACACTCCTGCCATCGCTACAAGTCCCTAAACACCTCGTTCAATGATTTCCTGTTTGTGGTATTCTTTTGGGATTCAAATTAGGATTCGAGGAGGAGGGGACGACCCTCCGGGAGCCGGTTGTGTCAACGACAATGGCGGGTGTCAACACCGTCCGGCGCCTATCGCGCTGTAACCCAATTCGTGGGCGACCCCGCGCCGGGGCCTCGCCAATTATTTCGATGACGTGTTTTCATACAGTGGCCAAATCCCTTTCAAATAAGCCCCTAATGGACCGCAAATTCCCTTTTCAAAGAAGGTGTTCACGGGATCGCTTTGAAAAGGAAAGCTGACGATGTGGCGGCTCAGGTTCGAGGGAAAACGGGAGATAACGCCTTAGAAAATGGAATGTTAGGGTCAACAAATAACCCGCGGGGGAGGCTGGGTCTGCATTGCTACGTGTGTTATGGTCGGTCGGGGTCGTGGTGTTAGTGGGTAATTTATGCCTTTGTGGCGCACGGGGTGTAGCACCATCTTGCCCCGAGGAGTAAAAAGTGAGTATCAGGTTACCAGGGAGACGAACATGACGCCTCGCTACCCTGGGTGTGGACTCGCCTTGATCTACCCCACTATTGGTGCCCACACAGTCATCTGAATTCACCTAGTTGTGCTTGAGGGGGTTGAGCTCTGCTCTTTCGGCCCACCTCTCAACTGTCAATTAACTGTTACTAACTACTATTTTTTTCACACACACCCAGGAAACAGCCCGTGACAGCTGTCTAACTCCCAGGTACCTATTTACTGCTAGGTAACAGGGGCATCAGGGTGAAAGAAGCTGCCCATTTTGTTTCTGCCATCACCGGGGATCGAACTCGGACCCCTAGGACTATGAGCTCAGAGCGCTGTCCACTCAGCTATCAGGCCCCATGGGTGTGTGTGTGTGTACTCATCTAGTTATGCTTGCCAAGGTTGAGCGTTGGCTCTTTGGTCCCGCCTCCCACTGGTGTACAGACTGTGGAGCCTATTGGTCTCTATCAAATCTACATTTGAGACTGTATGGAGTCAGCCTCCACTACATCACTACGCGTGTGTGTGTGTGTACTCACCTAATTGTGCTTGCGGGGGTTGAGCTTTGGCTCTTTGGTCCCGCCTCTCAACCGTCAGTCAACTGGTGTACAGATTCCTGAGCCTACTGGGCTCTATCATATCTACATTTGAAACTGTTCAAAAAGAAACCGTTCGGTGTGAGTGTGGCGGAGAGGGGGGGGGGGGTGTAGGGTGTGTGTATGTGGCAGGGAAAGGGGTGGGTGGGGGGGGAGGGTCACTGTCAACAGCGTGGGAGGGAGGGGGGGGGGTGAGAGTGTAGGGAGTAACCGTGTGATCCTGAGCTTCTCCAAACACCAAACACTTGTTATGTTTGAACACTCCCCCCCCCCACCTTCCCTCCCCCCTGCCCTAATTCACCTTCCTGGGTCTCACCTTCATTCCCTTAATGTCTCTATGTACTCACCTAATTGTGCTTGCGGGGGTTGAGCTCTGGCTCTTTGGTCCCGCCTCTCAACTGTCAATCAACAGGTGTACAGGTTCCTGAGCCTATTGGGCTCTATCATATCTACACTTGAAACTGTGTATGGAGTCAGCCTCCACCACATCACTGCCTAATGCATTCCATTTGTCAACCACTCTGACACTAAAAAAGTTCTTTCTAATATCACTGTGGCTCATTTGGGCACTCAGTTTCCACCTGTGTCCCTTAGTGCGTGTGCCCCTTGTGTTAAATAGCCTGTCTTTATCTACCCTGGAGTGCAAATCTACCCTATTAATTCCCTTGAGAATCTTAAATGTGGTGATCATGTCCCCCCTAACTCTTCTGTCTTCCAGTATGTGTGTGTGTGTGTGTTTCTACTTATTTGTTACCTATTTATGTCTGCGGGGGCTGAGCTCCAGCTCTCGGATCCATCGTTTTAGGGAGGGAGGGAATTATCAGGGAAAGCACCAAGCCATTGCGACTATATAGCACTTGGAAGGGGTCAGGATAAGGATTTGGGATGGGACGGGGGGAAAGGAATGATGCCCAACCACTTGTGGACGGTCGGGGATTGAACCCCGACCTGCATGAAGCGAGACCGTCACTCTACCGTCCAGCCCAAGCGGTTTGATAGGAAACAGAATCTAAGCTATCTCCCCACTGCCTACTCCCGCGTTCTGCTCCAATTGTCACCCATACTTAAGAGACCTTTCTTACCTATCCTTGTGTGTATTTTGTACGCCGAGATCAAGTTTCCTCTGGCTCTTTTTGTGATATAAGTTTCGGTTCCCTTACAGCAGCGGTCGCCAACCTTTCGGACCTCACGAACCACTAAATTCACAATTTTAAATCCCGTGGACCACTAATATGACCCCCACGGACCACTAATATGACCCCCACGGACCACTAATATGACCCCTACGGACCACTAATATGACCCCCACGGACCACTAATATGACCCCCACGGACCACTAATATGACCCCCACGGACCACTAATATGACCCCCACGGACCACTAATATGACCCCCACGGACCACTAATATGACCCCCACGGACTACTAATATGACCCCCACGGACCACTAATATGACCCCCACGGACCACTAATGAGGAGCTTATCTCCAACAGTCATTTTTGTTAAAGCAATTACTGGCTTCTGCATAATTTTCACGCATTCTTTGACAATATTCACGTGTTTTTCCTGAGCAAAATCCGGGTGTTTTGATTGGCAGTGTCTGGAAGGTTAATCACTGGATCACCTCTCAGAACACACACCACACACAGGAAACACACAGGAATCTGTACACCAGTTGATTGACAGTTGAGAGGCGGGACCAAAGAGACAAAGCTCAACCCCCGCAAGCACAATTAGGTGAGTACACCACAAGGCGGCCGAGGAGGATGCTGCACCTCACTACTAGCTTCTTGAAGAAATCCAAATTTCAAGTAGTTCGAATCCTATTTTCTTGAGATTATGAGTATTTTGTTTCTCTCTCTCCGCCTCCAGTTGGTTATGTCGGCTGAAGAAGAACTGTGGAGGCTCTGAACCATTGGTCACCTGGAAACACAACCCGAAACTGTCTCTATTTTCCGCTAGTTACAACTTGTAATAAAGTTGTTACATCTTGGCTTAACGTGTTTATGACGTATTAGAACGTTCTTACAACTTGCTATATTGGTTGTTATAACTGGTTAGGAAGTGTTAAAACTTGTTCGAACGTTGTATCAACGTCGTAGTTTCGGTGTGTGTTTGGTGGGATGGTCAGCTCAAAGTTAAGTACACATTACTATTGTTCATATTATCATTAGTTTCATTATCTTTTGCAGTACTAAAGAGATGCAAAATATTTACCCCTTGCTTTTTTTCCATAATGAGTTTATTGCATTCGAATCTGAACCCGAACACAAAATGATAATTATTAAAGTTAAACTATTTGATGCCATTCAAATTAAACATTCAGAATATAAGAATTTCTTATAATATTATTTTTGTTTATCAATAAAACATTAAAAAATGCAAATAATGTCCATATTTGTCTACGGAGCAGCACAATGTTGTGGTGGTCCACCGCTTGGAGACCGCTGCCTTAAACGCCAGCCACAAATTATTTTACATTCTATAGAAAGGAGATCTTTGATATTATTTAATATATCTTTAAAAGAACAAATATGATAGCCCAAAATAATAACATATTGTTGTGAGGGTTTAACACACAGTAAGGTACAGCAAGGTCAGGTGTCGGTACCAGATGGTGTGGTCGTGTGTCAGGTCCCAGGTCCTAGGTCCCAGTCCCAGGTCCCAGGTCCCAGGTCCCAGGTGCCAGGTCCCAGGTGCCAGGTGCCAGGTCCCAGGTGCCAGGTGCCAGGACCCAGGTGCCAGGTGCCAGGTCCTAGGTCCCAGGTCCCAGGTGCCAGGTCCCAGGTGCCAGGTCCCAGGTGCCAGGTGCCAGGTCCCAGGTCCCAGGTCCCAGGTGCCAGGTCCCAGGTGCCAGGTGCCAGGTGCCAGGTCCCAGGTGCCAGGTGCCAGGACCCAGGACCCAGGTGCCAGGTGCCAGGACCCAGGTGCCAGGTGCCAGGTCCCAGGTGCCAGGTGCCAGGACCCAGGACCCAGGTGCCAGTAGGAGAGACAGTGTGGTCATGTTCTCAACACCACCTTGCCAACCGCCGGTCGTCTAATGTAACGACTTCCAATCCAAAATTCCCTCCTATCATATCTACCTTTAATATTGTGGATGGAGGAGTTTGCTTCCACCAGCTGCTGGTGTAGTGTGGTGCCGCTACTGTGCCGCTTATGGTGAGTGCTTCCTCGCTCCTCTGTGACGCCTCGGGGGGCCTTCAGCTCCCCCTCGATGGTCTCTCGTTCTGTTGGTAGTCATTGTAAACAGTTCCTCAGTCTCTCTCTCTCTCTCACCCCTGTCAGTTTCTCTACCTTCTCTCACCCTGTCAGTTTCTCTACCTTCTCTCACCCTGTCAGTTTCTCTACCTTCTCTCACCCTGTCAGTTTCTCTTAGTGTTTTATATTCCTGCTTGATGGGATTCTGGGAGCTTTTCTACTCCCTCAGCCCGGCCCGAGGCCAGGCTTGACTTGTGAGAGCTTGGTCCAACAGGCTGTTGCTTTTATATATATATTTATTGTGGTCTGTATTCTCACGTTCATGGGTCCAGTTGTTTCAGCAGCATCTCCAGCCTCGTCTCAGGTGGTTCTGGCATGAGCCTCGCTTGGCACCTATGTACCTTTTCAAGTTTTCTTTGTGTGCATTTTGAGGTGGAGGAAGAGGGTGAGGGCTGTGTCAAGCCACCTGGGTACACCGTGCCCTGAGTGCCTCCTCGCCCAGGCTCGTGAGGGCTGCTCTGATGGCCGCCAGGATTAGCGTCTGCTGCTGTCGTTATCCTGGTAATGTCTGCCTCTGGGACATAATATCTACTCCTAGGTTTTTTTTTTTTGTTCTTCTCTACAGCTCTTCCCATTAATTTTACATCTTCCGCAAACAGTGACTTGCAAGTGTGTTCTGTACCAGTGGGTGGGTTGGTTATTGACACAGAGGAGGAGCAGCACGGGCCCCAGCAACCATCCCAGGTGTACTCCCTCTTTTATCCCTTGCCAATCAAACTTCTCGACTCTCACTGTGACTCTCTGCCTCCTGTCTCTTGGGTGCTCTCCAGTTGGAGTCATAGTCGTGTATGTGGGACTGTTAAAGGTTTTCTACCAGTGTATAAAAGATGGAGTCTGACCATTCTTTTCTCTCCTCTTTAAGGTCGTCAGTTTGTTGTAAAAAGCCAAGTTGATCCGTAAGTGACGGCTGGTCTGTAATTAGGCGCCTCGATCCTGCCTCGATCGTCTTGTGACCCAAGTTGTAGCTTGAGGAGTGAGGATCCGAGGTGCTCCTCGAGGTCCACTGTGTGTGTGTGTATCCACCTCTATGTGCCCGCAGCATCGAGCTCTTAGCTCTTGGACTCCGACTTTGCCGGCCACCAGTTAGCTAATGTAATTACTCCAGAGCTGTTGTTCTCTATCATGTCTACTAGGCTAACTATCCCCAGGATGCTGACCACAACAGCTCTCTAACTCTCGGGTACCTAATTAATCCTAAGTAAACAAAGGTATCAGATGAAATACCTATGTGCGTGTGTACTCACCTAGTTGTGCTTACAGGAGTTGAGCTCTGGCTCCTTGATCCCGCCTCTCAACTTCAATCAACTGTTTCTACTATTACTACTATTTCCCCCCCCCCTCCCCCAGGAAGCAGCCCGTGACAGCTGACTAACTCCCAGGTACCTATTTACAGCTAGGTAACAGGGGCATAGGGTGAAAGAAACTCTGCCCATCGTTTCTTGTCGGCGCCCGGGATTGAACCCGTGACCACAGGATCAAATGTCCAGCGTGCTGTCTGCTCGGCCGCCGGCTCCCTCCCTGTGTGTGTGTGTGTGTGTGTGTGTGTGTGTGTGTGTGTGTGTGTGTGTGTGTGTGTGTGTGTGTGCGTGCGTGCGTGCGTGCGTGCGTGCGTGCGTGTATCACTGTACAGTCAGTCCTCCATCTGGTCTATCCAGTAATCACAATTCACCACCGTTCCAGAGACAACGAAACAACCTCATTTGTTTCACACCTTCCCCCCCCCCCCCCCCCCCACAATCAGTCCCTCTCCCAAAAGGCCTTTCACCGGCTTCTGATCAACCGACGGCTAATATTTCCTCCCCCTTAATTCCCTTAGCCGAATAGAACGCACCCTTCGCCAGCCGCAGGCGTCCTCTCCCACCCGCGGCCCTAG
>NC_091175.1:11754159-11821952 GCF_040958095.1 Procambarus clarkii | reverse complement strand
TTTCACTCCAGCCTGCATCTCCAGTTTTTTCACTAACCTCTTGTGTGGCACTGTGTCAAAGGCTTTCTGACAATCCAAAAATATGCAGTCTGCCCACCCTTCTCTTTCTTGCCTTATTTTTGTTGCCTGGTCGTAGAATTCAAGTAACCCTGTGAGGCAGGACCTGCCATCCCTGAATCCATGTTGATGCTGTGTTACAAAGTTCTTTCGCTCCAGATGTTCCACTAGCTTTCTTCGCACAATCTTCTCCATCAACTTGCATGGTATGCAGGTTAGGGACACTGGTCTGTAATTCAGTGCCTCCTGTCTATCCCCTTTCTTGTATATCGGGACTACGTTAGCTGTGTTGTGTGTGTCTGTGTGTGTGTGTGTGTGTGTGTGTGTGTGTGTGTGTGTGTGTGTGTGTGTGTGTGTGTGTGTGTCTGTGTGTGTGTGTGTGTGTGTGTGTGTGTGTGTGTGTCTGTGTGTCTGTGTGTGTCTGTGTGTGTGTGTGTGTGTGTGTGTGTGTGTGTGTGTGTGTGTGTGTGTGTCTGTGTGTGTGTGTGTGTGTGTGTGTGTGTGTGTGTGTGTGTGTGTGTGTCTGTGTGTGTGTGTGTGTGTGTCTGTGTGTGTGTGTGTGTGTGTCTGTGTGTGTGTGTGTGCGTGTGTGTGTGTCTGTGTGTGTGTGTGTGTGTGTGTGTGTGTGTGTCTGTGTGTGTGTGTGTGTGTGTGTGTGTGTGTGTGTCTGTGTGTGTGTGTGTGCGTGTGTGTGTGTGTGTGTGTGTGTGTGTGTGTGTGTGTCTGTGTGTGTGTGTGTGTGTGTGTGTGTGTGTGAGTGTGTGTGTGTGTGTGTGTGTGTGTGTGTGTGTGTGTGTGTGTGTGTGTGTGTGTCTGTGTGTGTGTGTCTGTGTGTGTGTGTCTGTGTGTGTGTGTGTGTGTGTGTGTGTGTGTGTGTGTGTGTGTGTGTGTGAGTGTGTGTGTGTGAGTGTGTGTGAGTGTGTGTGTGTGTGTGTGTGTGTGTGTGTGTGTGTGTGTGTGTGTGTGTGTGTGTGTGTGTGTGTGTGTGTGTGTGTGTGTGTGTGTGTATGTGTGAGTGTGAGTGTGTGTGTGTGTACTCACCTAATTGTACTCACCTAATTGTGCTTGCGGGGGTTGAGCTCTGGCTCTTTGGTCCCGCCTCTCAACCGTCAATCAACTGGTGTACAGATTCCTGAGCCTATTGGGCTCTATCATATCTACATTTGAAACTGTGTATGGAGTCAGCCTCCACCACATCACTTCCTAATGCATTCCATTTACTAACTACTCTGACACTGAAAAAGTTCTTTCTAACGTCTCTGTGGCTCATTTGGGTACTCAGCTTCTACCTGTGTCCCCTTGTTCGCGTCCCACCAGTGTTGAATAGTTCCTCTTTGTTTACCCGGTCGATTCCCCTGAGGATTTTGTAGGTTGTGATCATGTCCCCCCTTACTCTTCTGTCTTCCAGTGTCGTAAGGTGCATTTCCCGCAGCCTTTCCTCATAACTCATGCCTCTTAGTTCTGGGACTAGTCTAGTAGCATACCTTTGGACTTTTTCCAGCTTCGTCTTGTGCTTGACAAGGTACGGGCTCCATGCTGTGGCCGCATACTCCAGGATTGGTCTTACATATGTGGTGTACAAGATTCTGAATGATTCCTTTGTGTGTGTGTGTGTGTGTGTGTGTGTGTGTGTGTGTGTGTGTGTGTGTGTGTGTGTGTGTGTGTGTGTGTGTGTGAGTGTGAGTCAGTGAGTCAGTGAGTCAGTGAGTCAGTGAGTGAGTGTGTGTGTGTATGTGTGTACTCACCTATTTATACTCACCTATTTGTGTCTGCAGGATCGAACATTGACTCTTGGATCCCGCGTTTCGAGCATCGGTTGTTTACAGCAAAGACTCCTGTCCCATTTCCCTATCATACCTGGTTTTAAAAGTATGAATAGTATTTGCTTCCACAACCTGTTCCTGAAGTGCATTCCATTTTCCCACTACTCTCACGCTAAAAGAAAACTTCCTAACATCTCTGTGACTCATCTGAGTTTCCAGCTTCCACCCATGTCCCCTCGTTCTGTTACTATTCTGTGTGAACATTTCATCTATTTCCACTTTGTCTATTTCCCTGAGTATTTTATACGTTCCTATCATATCCCCCCTCTCCCTTTTTTTTTCTAGTGTCGTAAGGCACAGTTCCCTCAGGCGCTCTTCATATCCCATCCCTCGTAACGCTGGGGCGAGTCTCGTTGCAAACTTCTGAACCTTTTCCAGTTTTCTTACGTGTTTCTTCAGGTGGGGTCTCCATGATGAGGCGGCATACTCTATGACTGGCACCACGTAGGCAGTGTAAAGCGCGCTAAATGCCTCCTCACTTAGGTTTCAGAATGATGTTCTAACTTTTGCCAGTTTAGAGTACGCTGCTGTCGTTATCCTATTTACATGTACCTCAGGAGTTAGATTAGGTGTTACGTCCACGCCCAGGTCTCTTTCTCGAATCGTCACAGGTAGGCAGTTCCCCTTCATTGTGTACTGTCCCTTTGGTCTCCTATCACCTGATCCCATCTTCATAACTTTACATTTGCTCGTGTTGAACTCCAGTAGCCATTTCTCTGACCATTTCTGCAACCTGTTCAAGTCCTCTCGGAGGATCCTGCAATCCTCATCTGTCACAACTCTTCTCATCAACTTTTCGTCAACCGCGAAAGTTTTACGGATGTGTGTGTGTGTGTGTACTCACCTATTTGTTCTTGCAGGGGTTAAGCTCTAGCTCTTTGGTCCCGCCTCTCAACTGTAACTGTTGTAATGTTCACTTACAACTGGAGATGATCCCAGACACTTGCCCCCCCCCCTCCCCTTCTCTCTCTCTCTCTCTCTCTCTCTCTCTCTCTCTCTCTCTCTCTCTCTCTCTCTCTCTCTCTCTCTCTCTCTCTCTCTCTCTCTCTCTCTCTCTAGGTTTCTCTCCCTGAAACAGCTCATGGCGAGGGAGAGGGGAGGAACTAAGAGAGAAGGGGGATTCTAGAGGAAAGGGGAGGAGTTGAAGGTCTGGGGAGCTGGCTGGATTGGGAGAGGGAGGGAGGGAAGGGGGAGAGAGGGTAGGGGGGGGGAAGGGGAGGGAGGGAAGGGGAGGGAGGGAGACTCCGGGGTTACCATCAGCTTTGGGGCAAAGACTTATATTTGGAGATGATTAGACATGTCGTGATGAAACAGATCAGGTGTGTGTATGTATGTGTGTGCGTGCATGTGTGCGTGCATGTGTGCGTGTGTGGTGGAGGGGAAGGGAACACAGGGACACAACGCATCATAATTCCACTGATACCATTTGATCCGCTGCTCCCTTAAACCATTAATCACGTGTGTGTGTGTGTGTGTGTGTGTGTGTGTGTGTGTGTGTGTGTGTGTGTGTGTGTGTGTGTGTGTGTGTGTGTGTGTGTGTGCGTGTGTGTATTCATCTAGTTGTGCTTGCGGGGGTTGAGCTCGATTCTTTGTGCCCGCCTCTCAACTGCTGTCAACAGATCAACTGTCACTAACTACTAACTATTTTTTTCCACACAACCACACACACACTCGTTACTGTTCGCCAGTCCGACTGCTCGCCCCACTGACAGTTACACCTTCAGACTGCTGTCTGTTAGGTAATTACTTACCCATGTTAGTGTTTTTTCCGCTTACTCCCGCCTGCCTCTCCTGTTTGTGAAGTAATCTCCTGTGTGGTACTGTATCCAAGGCTTCTTGGCAGTCCAGAAATATGCAGTCTACCCAGCCTTCTCTGCCCTGCTTTATTCTTGTAACTTTATCAGAGAGAGAGAGAGAGAGAGAGAGAGAGAGAGAGAGAGAGAGAGAGAGAGAGAGAGAGAGAGAGAGAGAGAGAGAGAGAGAGAGAGAGAGAGAGAGAGAGCGAGAGAGAGAGAGAGAGAGAGAGCGAGAGCGAGAGCGAGAGCGAGAGAGAGAGAGAGAGAGAGAGAGAGAGAGAGAGAGAGAGAACGAACCCCCCCCCAACACCCCTCCTCCGCCTCACTAATACCCCGCCTAACACCAGAGCCGCCATCCCCGCCCTTACTGATTGACGCCGTAAGGGATAAAATCGTGTAGTGAGCGTCTATTATAAACCGTTTACCCATCTTGATAACATAATACCCGACCAGTCTCAATAGCGGCCAGCGCTCCGGCCCCGCTAAGACGGAGTCCCCATACTACGAGGTACTCGCTATAAAGTCTACCGCAGCTCAGGAGTAGCGGGCGGGGGAGTGGCCGGTGGTTGGCGGGTGGGTGTGGGCGGCAGCAGAGAGCGAGAGGGTGGTGGCAGAGAGCAGACTAAGCAGCCCTCCCGAAAAGCCTTCTGCCGTATTATCAGAAAAGACTAATCTACGCAAAATGGCCGACTCCCTCTGGTCTATTGCCAAGGCCTCCCTCGTGGTCCCACACGGCTGCGTTCGTCTCATAGTGCATCGTTCCCAGCTTGCAATAGACCAGGGCGGGTGTTGCAAAGGGTAGTTGACCTGCCAGGGTCAGTCTGTCCCCCCCCGGGTGATGGGTGAGGCAGGAGAGGCGTGGCACGGGTGCCAGGCAGCAGCAGCAGCAGGAGGAGGCACAGTGCCACAGGGCGACAGGAGGGGTGCCGAGCGATAGAGCCAGGCGGCGGGCGGCCAGCAGGCCCGCCTCACCCCCATATTAGTACATAATTACACTACTTACCAGCTCCTATTTTCACATTTGCCTCTTCACATCGTATAAATATTATTGATACGCCAGCCCCAGCACGCGCGTGTGTGTGCGTGTGTGCGTGTGTATTTACTTAGCTGTGCTTGTGGGGGTTGAGCTCTGGCTCTTTGGTCCCGCCTCTCAACTGTCAATCAACTGGTGTACAGGTTCCTGAGCCTACTGGGCTCTATCATATCTACACTTGAAACTGTGAATGTAGTCAGCCTCCACCACATCACTGCCTAATGCATTCCACCTGTTAACTACTCTGACACTGAAAAAGTTCCTTCTAACGTCCCTGTGGCTCATGTGGGTACTCAGTTTCCACCTGTGTCCCCTTGTTCGCGTACCACCCGTGTTAAACAGTTTATCTTTATCTACCCTCTCAATTCCTCTGAGAATTTTGTAGGTGTGTGTGTACACACATGTGTAGTACTGGTGTGTGCTGTTATTTATTTAACCGAACTGTATACTTACCGAAAGGTGTTTGCAGAAACGGGGACCAGCTCCTGGGCGCCGCCTCGGCAGCCGTCGGCTGGGTATTGGGGGCCACCCCCCTCCCCCCCCCCCCTGGGGCTCCTCGTCACATCTGCGAGCGATACAATTGGCTGTTAGCTTTTTACTCTCCCTGTGGCTCAGGTGTGGCCCAGGTGTGGCCCAGGTGTGGCCCAGGTGCCTCTCCACGTCGCCTGGTTCTACTTTGACTTTAGTCTAAACAAGTAATCTTTGTCGATCATTCTGACGACGAGCTTACATGTCGTGAACATGTCTCCTCGACTCTGTAACTCTTCATGTTTAGTGAGGTTCAGTTCTTTCAGTCCCTCGATCCTCAATATTGCCTCAGCCTCTCCTAATTGTTGCCTCAGCTTCTCCTCATTGTTGCCTCAGCTTCTCCTCATTGTTGCCTTAGCTTCTCCTCATAGTTGCCTCAGCTTCTCCTCACTGTTGCCTCAGCTTCTCCTCATTGTTGCCTTAGCTTCTCCTCATAGTTGCCTCAGCTTCTCCTCATAGTTGCCTCATCCTCTCCTCATTGTTGCCTCAGCTTCTCCTCATTATTGCCTCAGCCTCTCCTCATTGTTGCCTCAGCTTCTCCTCATTGTTGCCTTAGCTTCTCCTCATAGTTGCCTCAGCCTCTCCTCATTGTTGCCTCAGCTTCTCCTCATTGTTGCCTCAGCTTCTCCTCATTGTTGCCTCAGCTTCTCCTCATAGTTGCCTCAGCCTCTCCTCATTGTTGCCTCAGCTTCTCCTCATTGTTGCCTCAGCCTCTCCTCATAGCTCTCTCAGCCTCATAAAATGCTCCCATGTGAAATAACTTTACACTTATAATAATATTGTTATTATTATACAACCCTTCCTCACCTCTCACTTCTCTCACTCCCTCCTCTTTCTCACTCCCTCCCCTTTCTCACTCCCTCCCCTCACTCACTCCCTCCATCTCTCACTCCTTCCCTTCTCTCACTTCCTCCCGTCTCTCACTCCTTCCCGTCTCTCACTCCCTCCCCTCTCTCTCTCCCTCCATCTCTCACTCCTTCCCCTCTCTCTCTCCCTCCCTCCCCTCTCTCATTCCCTCCCCTCTCTCACTCCCTCCCTCTGTTATCATCTGGGTGAGCGAGACTGTCTATCTGTTCTGTGACTTCCTCAACTGTTGCATCTAGTAGATTGTATATTAGAATAATATAATTAGGTTTATGTTTCCTGATTCCACGTCCGTCTACGACCTCATTTGTAGAGTTTAGGAGCACTGGGCATATAGAGCGCGGTATTATTAATGATGACTCTAGCCCTAGTCTGCTCTATTCATCGTGTCACCGGCTTAACTTCGCACACAATCAAAAAATCCACATTTTTCCCGGCTGGGTCGTCCGGGCCGCGTGTAGCAATTATCTATCTGCAAGTCTATTGTGCACACCGCTATCTATTATCTACAAATCAGCCCCACTTGAGTGCTATAACACAAAGTCAACATTTTCTGTCTCTGCACGCTCATAGTCCCATTGGCGACCAGCAGACCGTGACGGGGAAGCAGGTTAGCCAATTTCCTGGGAACCAGAGGGGAGGGTGAAGGGGAGAGTGGGCAGGGGGGGGGGGGCAGACTCTCTCTCCCCCTCCACCCCCCTACCTCAGGAGTAGGGGAGGGGGAGGCATTACCCGATAACAACAATCGATATTATCACCAGATATCAATGATGTGCTGGTACTCCCTGTCTCTTTCCTTTCCTTCTTTCCCACATCCCTCACTCCCCCTCTCCCCCCCCCCCCCCCGCTCCCCGTCCCCCGTCCTCTCCATAACTATCCACCATGATCCATGTCCCCTCGACACTCCCAGTGTTTCTTAAGCTACAGGTCTCCAGTTAGAGAAATCCAGGCAACAGACAAACACACGAGGAAAAGTGGGTAATATACAGGATGAAATAGGGGATAGGAAGGAGGAACCTCCCACGTCCACGTCCCTCCCACGACCACCCTCCCTCTCTCCCTCCCTCCCTCTGCCGATGGAGTGCGTCCGAGTGGAAGAGTTTAATTGGTCGGCGACAGTGACGACTTCCAGCACAAGCGGGGAGGAAGCTGGGAGGGAGATGAAGTCTGCAAGCATGTGGGAGGGCAGGTCTGGAGGAGGGTGGGAAAGGGCGGCAGGAAGGGAGAAACAGAGAGAGAGAGAGAGAGAGAGAGAGAGAGAGAGAGAGAGAGAGAGAGAGAGAGAGAGAGAGAGAGAGAGAGAGAGAGAGAGAGAGAGAGAGAGAGAGAGCACGCAGCACAACACTCTCCGAGAAGGAGAACAGTAAAACACAACTGGCGACAGGAGAGGACTCATTCACTGAGAAAGACATGGAAATGTGTGTGTGAGGGGACAAAACAGGAGAGTCCAGGAGGTCATTACAGTAAAGCAAAAGGGGCAAGTTGAACGATGAGTACTGGTGATAAACCCAGCAGCAGTGAAGGTCAGTGTGACCACAGGGATGAAGCTGGACTCGTCCTGGAGCTGGACACGACAGACACGACAACTAGGGCGGTGGCGCCAGTGTGCGGTCTTACCAACATACTGAAGAAAGGAGCGGAAGTCATGCGCTGGCCACTTATCTATATAACTCGATAGCAGCGATCCACCAGGGAGCTGGAGGATAACCAGTGAAATGTCAATACTGGGAAAAAAAAGAGGAAACGAAAATGAGGCACCTCATTAGAGACCAGAGTCCCTGACTCACACCTCACCCGGCGATGGAAAACCTCACAAGTTAGAGGTTAGTAAACCTCGGGAGAAAAAGATCTGAATCCAGCAAGAGGGAGGATGAAGAGATCAGATCCTCCATCATAAACATGATGGAGCAGGCGCGCGCCTCGGTCAAGACACACTCGGGGTGGAGGGATTATATATTATCTTGAGCGTCAGCCACCGACTAGTGGCCAAGATGGAGGGGAAGGAGGAGCGAGAGGGAAGACGCTCCTGTGGATAAGGGAGTGTCTCTACGACAGAACACGGAGAGTCACAGTGAAATGGGGAGAGACCTTATAGCGTGTTGGGATGTTACCATGAAGCAACATCCTACACTAAGGTCACCCTTGCCACACTGTCAGTAAGGTCACACCTTCAGTAAGGTCACCCTCGCCACAGTAAGGTCACCCTCGCCACAGTAAGGTCACCCTCGCCACAGTAAGGTCACCCTCGCCGCCCTGACATTATTTAATTACTAAGGAATAACTTTTAATAAGTCGACATTATGGCTGATGTTTCTTGATTAATATCCCCACACTCCCATGTTGGGCCGCCCCTGTCACCCCCTGTCACTCCCTGTCACTCCCTGTCACCCCCTGTCACTCCCTGTCACCCCTGTCTCCTCCTCCCTACGCTCTCTCTGTCTGTGCTTGTCTCTGTCTATGGCTGACTGACTGTCTGGCTCGCTCTAAGTCTATCTGTCAATCTCAAACCGTCTCTGTCAGTCTGTCTATCAGTGTGCATCTAGCTGCGGTTATCTGCCCTCACATTCTTGGACCACACCTTTACTTGTCGTGTAAGGCACTGGCTCCATATATATATATATATATATATATATATATATATATATATATATATATATATATATATATATATATATATATATATATATATATATATATATATATATATATATATATAACTCTTTTTCGACCCTGTCATTTTCTCCCCTGGAGTATTTTGTATGCCTCAATCATGTCTCTCTGTCTCTCTGACTCTCTCTACATACCTCCCGCGGCGTTCACCAGAGAACTTGATGAACACCTCCAAACGATACCTGATGAACTGGGCTGTGATGCATGCGTCAGGCTGCGAGCAGCTGCGTCCAACAGTCTGGTTGACCAGACCAACAAGCCGGAGGTCTAGTCAGAGACCGGGCCGCGGGGACATTGATCTCCGGAACCAAAAATAAGAGTTAGAACAGGTAGATGGTAGAGAATGTGTAGAGGTAGGAAGGGATGGGGTGGGAAGGGGGGTGGGAAGGGGGTGGGAGGGGTGGGGTGGGATGGGATGGGATAGGATGGGATGAGAAGGGATGGGATGGGATGGGATGGGAAGGAATGGGATGGGAAGGGGTGGGAAAGGATGGAATGGGATGGGAAGGGATGGGAAGGGATGGGAAGGGATGGGATGGGATGAGATGGGAAGGACAGGTGGAGGACAGACACCAAGATAATCCAGGCCAGGAGGCGGTCGTTCCCGCCATAATTTTGCAGGTCGTCAAAGAGGGCGGTAAGCACAAGACCCACATTAATTAAGGCAGATATTAGCTCCCTGGCTAATTACCACCAAGACATTCTGCTCGGCTCACTAATCTTATTACTGGGAGGGGGGGTAAGAGACAGTGGGGGGGAGTGGTGATAGAGAGGGGGGGGTAAGGGGTGAGAGGAGGGGGGGGGGGAATTGAGGACGCGATGAAGGTATGGGAGGGGCCAGTGTTGTTGTTGTTAACGGTGGTAGTGTTGTTAATGGTGGTAGTGTTGTTAATGGTGGTAGTGTTGTTAATGGTGGTAGTGTTGTTAATGGTGGTAGTGTTGTTAACGGTGGTAGTGTTGTTAATGGTGGTAGTGTTGTTAATGGTGGTAGTGTTGTTAACGGTGGTAGTGTTGTTAACGGTGGTAGTGTTGTTAATGGTGGTAGTGTTGTTGATAATAGTGGCAGTGTAGTTGGCAATGGTGTATTCTACCAATGTTATCCTGTTTACGTGTGCCTATAGTCTTCGTGTCGGAGTTAT
The DNA here is from genome assembly GCF_040958095.1 of Procambarus clarkii. NCBI lineage: Eukaryota > Metazoa > Arthropoda > Malacostraca > Decapoda > Cambaridae > Procambarus > Procambarus clarkii. The sequence continues at coordinate 11,812,042 of NC_091175.1, read as the reverse complement.
ATCCACTCCCAAATCTCTCTCTCTCTCTCTCTCTCTCTCTCTCTCTCTCTCTCTCTCTCTCTGTTCCGTATAGTTGCCTTCCCTTTATGGTGTAGAGGCCTTCTGGTCTCTCTTCTCCTTTCTTCCTTTCCCATCTTCATTATCTTACACTTGTAAGGATTGAATTCCAGTAACCATTTGTTAGACCACTCCTGGAGTTTGTCAAGGTCCTCCTGTAACTGCTTGCAGTCCTCTTGCAACTGCCTGCAGTCCTCCTGTAACTCGGGCAGGTCGGTCACACAAATAAGGAGCAGAAGTGGTGCCAGGATAGAGCCTTGTGGGACCCTACTTGTTATCTTGCTCCCGCTCGACACCTCCTCTTTGACTGTGACTGTGTCGGTATTTCCCCCAGTTACCCCAGCCTGCCTCTCCATTCTGTACGCCAGTCTTTCATGGGGAACAGTGTCAAGTGCTTTGTGGCAGTCTAGGAAAATACAGTCTACCCAGCTTTCTTTTTTCTGTTTGATTTCAGTAAAACAGTCATAGAACTTAATCAAGTTTCAGCCACGACGTCTCATATCTAAATGCATGCTGTGATTGTGATGGGAGTGGTGGTGGTGGTGGTGGTGGTGGGAGTGGTGGTGGTGGTGGTGGTGGTGGTGGTGGGAGTGGTGGTGGTGGTGGTGGTGGTGGTAGCAGTGGTGGTGGTGGTGGTAATGGTGGTGGCAGTGGTGGTGGTGGTGGTGGTGGTGGTGGTGGTGGTGGTGGTGGTGATGGTGATGGTGATGGTGATGGTGATGGTAGGTGGTAGTGGTGGTAGCGGAGTATCGGAGCACCATTAACCACCACCACCACCCCCCCAGGACACAACAGCACCCTCCCCCCCCCCAACAAAAGACTGGTAATGACCTGTGGTAGAAAAAAATATCTCGGCACTAAAAGCTGTCTTTAAGGGACCATTGTGTGTCTACTGAGCTGTACTCGCCTAGTTGTGCTTGTGGGGGTTGAGCTCTGGCTCTTTGGTCCCGCCTCTCAACCGTCAATCAACAGGTGTACAGATTCCTGAGCCTATCGGGCTCTATCATATCTACACTTGAAACTGTGTATGGAGTCAGCCTCCACCACATTGCTTCCTAATGCATTCCATTTGTCAACTACTCTGACACTGAAAAAGTTCTTTCTAACGTCTCTATGGCGCATTTGGGCACTCAATTTCCACCTGTGTCCCCTAGTGCGTGTGTCCCTTGTGTTAAAACGTCTGTCTTTATCTACCCTATCAATTCCTTTGAGAATCTTGTACGTGGTGATCATGTCCCATCTAACTCTTCTATCTCCCAGTGACGTGAGATTTAATTCCCGTAGTCTCTCCTCATAACTCATACCCCTCAGTTCGGGTACTAGTCTGGTGGCAAACCTTTGAACCTTTTTCAGTTTAGTCTTATGCTTGACTAGATATGGAGTCCATGCTGGGGCCGCATACTCCAGGAGTGGTCTGACATATGTGGTATATAATGTTCTGAAAGATTCCTTACACAAGTTTCTAAAGGCCGTTCTTATGTTAACCAACATGGCATATGCCGCTGATGTTATTCTCTTGATATGAACTTCAGGGGACAGGTCTGGCGTGATATCAACCCCCAGGTCTTTCTCTCTGACTCTTGAAGTATTTCATCTCCCAAATGATACCTTGTATCTGGTCTCCTGCTCCCTACACCTATCTTCATTACATTACATTTGCTTGGGTTAAACTCTAATAACCATTTGTTCGACCATTCCTGCAGCTTGTCCAGGTCTTCTTGAAGCCTCAAGCAGTCCTCTTCTGTCTTAATCCTCATAATTTTGGCGTCGAGAGCAAACATTGAGAGGAATGAGTCTATACCCTCCAGGAGATCATTTACGTATATCAGAAACAGGATACGCCGAGTACAGAGCCCTGTGGGACTCCACTGGTGACTTCACGCCAATCTGAGGTCTCACCCCTAACTGTAACTCACTGCTTCCTATTGCTTAGGTACTCCCTTATCCACTGGAGCGCCTTACCGGTTACTCCTGCCTGTTTCTCCAGCTTATGCATCAGCCTTTTATGGGGTACTGTGTCAAAGGCTTTCCGACAGTCCAAAAAAATGCAGTCCGCCCATCCTTCTCTTTCTTGCTTAATCTTTGTCACCTGATCGTAGAATTCTATTAAGCCTGTAAGGCAAGATTTACCCTCCCTGAACCCATGTTGATGGGTTGTCACGAAGTCCCTTCTCTCCAGATGTGTTGATAGGATTTTTCTCGCGATCTTCTCCATCACCTTGCATGGTATACAAGTTAAGGACACTAGCCTGTAGTTCAGTGCCTCTTGTCTGTCACCCTCTTTGTATATTGGGACTACATTAGCCGTCTTCCATATTTCTGGTAGGTCTCCCGTTTCCAGTGACCTACTATACACTATGGAGAGTGGTAAACAAAGTGCTCCTGCACACTCTTTCAATACCCATGGTGAGATTCCGTCCGGGCCAACAGCCTTTCTCACGTCCAGCTCCAATAGGTGCCTCTTGACCTCATCTCTTGTAATTTCGAACCCTTCCAAGGTCGCCTGGTTTGTTGCCACCGCTCCTAGCGCCGTGACCTCTTCTTGTTCTATTGTAAAGACCTCCTTGAACCTCTTGTTGAGTTCTTCTCACACCTCTCTGTCATTCTCTGTGTACCGGTCCTCACCTGTTCTAAGTTTTATCACCTGTTCCTTCACTGTTGTCTTCCTCCTGATGTGACTGTGCAGTAGCTTTGGCTCGGTCTTGGCTTTATTAGCTATATAATTTGCATACCTTTTCTCAGCTGCTCTTCTCACACTAACACACTCGTTCCTGGTTCTCTGGTATCTCTCTCTACTTTCTGGTGTTCTGTTATCACGAAAGTTCCTCCGCGCCCTTTTGTTCAGCTCCTTTGCTTTCATACATGCCCTAGTAAACCACGGATTCTTCTTTTGCTTCTCGGTTTTTTCCTGTCGGGCCGGGACAAACCTACTTACAGCCTCCTGACACTTTTGGGTGACATAGTCCATCATGTCTTGTACGAACTTAGTTCTGAGTTCTGTGTCCCAAGGTATACCCCCCCCCCTGGCTCGTTTCTGCTGTGGAAAAAAAAGAGAGGTTCCCAGCACTGCTAAAAACATTTCCCATTGAAACAGCACAAATGAGTCACAAGTTTGTAAAAATATATAAATAATTTTTAGTTTAACAATAATAATTCAATTCTCCTCCCAACCCAACTCCACTCTTTCTGAGGAGTGGCGAGGTTGATTTTACATTGTCAGTGACCAAAGGTTGTGAGACTCTTAAGAGTTTCTTAGATCCCGGGCAGGAAGCAAGCGATTCAAGGAGGAGGCGTTCCCCCTCTGGACCGCCACACTCTAGACGCTGGTTAATTTAATGTCCTAGAACCATGGCCTCACTTCTCACCATTGGTTCAAAATAGCTCCGTCGTTCACCATAGCTTCAGCGTTCATCATGGATTCACCATTCACCCTGGACTCACCATTCACCACAGACTCACCATTCACCACAGACCCACCATTCACCATAGACTCACCATTCACCCTGGACTCACCATTCACCACAAACTCACCATTCACCACAGACTCACCATTCACCACAAACTCACCATTCACCACAGACCCACCATTCACCATAGACTCACCATTCACCCTGGACTCACCATTCACCACAGACTCACCATTCACCACAGCCTCACCATTCACCCTGGACTCACCATTCACCACAAACTCACCATTCACCACAAACTCACCATTCACCATAGACTCACCATTCGCCACAGACTCACCATCCACCACAGACTCACCATTCACCACAGACTCACTATTCACCACAGACTCACCATTCACCACAGACTCACCATTCACCACAAACTTACCATTCCACCAAAGACTCACCATTCACCACAAACTCACCATTCCACCACAAAATCACCATTCCACCACAAACTCACCATTCACCACAAACTCACCATTCCACCACAAAATCACCATTCCACCACAAACTCACCATTCACCACAGACTCACCATTCACCACAGACTCACTATTCACCACAAACTCACCATTCACCACAAATTCACCATTCACCACAAACTCCCCATTCACCATAGACTCACCATTCACCACAGACTCACCATCCACCACAGACTCACCATTCACCATAGATTCCATGAGTCGACTCCTGTCAACAGAGGAATTGATATGCAAATTACACCTGGCGGTGAGTTGAGCCTCTCGCTGGGAGGCTGGGAGAGAGAGAGGGTGGTGGAGAGAAGGAAAGGGAGAGTGGGAGAGGTTGTGTGGAACAGTGTGAGAGGGAGGAGAGATGAAAATGAGATAGAGAAGAGGGGGGGGGGGGAAGGGAAAGGTGGGAATGAGAAGACGTAGGAACAAACAATGGGGAGAAAGAGAATTGATAAGTGAATAGAAATATATGATGATTTTAGATATGATGATATGATAATCTTCTGAGCTCCCGTGACGCCTCAAAACGGGTGAGAGACATGGCAACACACCTGCCTCATACACACCTGTTTCACCTGGAGGCTCACCGCTTCCTGGGACCCCCCCCCACACACACACATACATCCCCCCCCCCCAGCCTGGCCCGGGGGGGGGGGAGGGGGGGACAGACAGGCACAGACACATACGCTGCTACACACATGTACAATACACCTGCACCATAACACTCAAGACTGCCCCCCCCCTCCCCCACACGCGCACAACACACCTGTACGCCAACATCTGTTGAACCTGTAATCACAATTCAATGCATCCTCTTATTCACTACACACAACTGTCGCCAATCTCTTGCTCCCCTGATCCCCCAACCCACTACCACCACCCCAACCCACTGCCACCACCCCCAACCCACTGCCACCACCCCAACCCACTGCCACCACCCCCAACCCACTGCCACCACCCCCAACCCACTGCCACCACCCCCAACCCACTGCCACTACCCCCAACCCACTGCCACTACCCCCAACCCACTGCCACTACCCCCAACCCACTGCCACTACCCCCAACCCACTGCCACTACCCCCAACCCACTGCCACCACCCCCAACCCACTGCCACCACCCCCAACCCACTGCCACCACCCCCAACCCACTGCCACCACCCCCAACCCACTGCCACCACCCCCAACCCACTGCCACTACCCCCAACCCACTACCATCAACCCCTACCCACTGCCACCACCCCCAACCCACTGCCACCACCCCCAACCCACTGCCACCACCCCCAACCCACTGCCACCACCCCTCCCCACCACCACCAACCCCTACCCACTACTCAACACCCCCACCACCACCCACTACCCCGAACCCCTCCCCACCCACTCCAGTAAGCATAACATTGAGAGGTGGGGACCAATTTCTCAGGCGGTCTGGCTGTCTGTTTAAGCAGCAAACACAGGTAACTTGAGACTGGGAAAACACCTCCTGTTTGGCCGACGTGATCCGGGCTACCGCAGTTTACCACCCACTCAACCGGTGCTCCTGGGGGCCTACCTCCGTGGGGGGGGGGGGGGGCTACCTGTAGGGGGGCTACCTGTAGGGGGGCTACCTGTAGGGGCTACCTGTGGGCTACTGTGTTGACCTTCCGCTGCGACAGGTAACTCAGGGCTACTGCCTTTGCCTGTTGGTCCTACAGGTAGCCAGCCGGGGCTACCATGTAGCGGGCTATCCAACGGCTTCCTTGTGTTTACATCCCACTCACCGAGGCTACCTGTGGGGGGCTACTGGGTTTACAACACCGTGACAGGTGTTCTCAGGTTACCTAGAGGCTGCCTGGTATACCCCACAGGTACTCCACATTGTTTGGGGGCCTCCGTGGCTATCTGTCTACCTGTCCACGCTACCTTGGGCTACTACACCTTCCACTGCATAGTTGTTGCATATCTACTAAGACTACCTAGGGAATATCCAGGTACTTCCCTACGCCTACCGGTAGTAGATCCCATTTGTTTGGCAGTACCTGAGGCTAAAAAGATAATTGGAATTTACCTATCTACTTTGGTCTCCATAATACTGATACCACATATCTCCCCCCCCCCCAAAAAAATAAAAAAACACATTTCACCATCTCGAAAGCTAATTTCAAAACTTAAAATATTCTTAGATATTACTGAGGTTATCTAAGGGCATCTAAAGATACTTTGAAGCTACTGTAAACTTATCTTTGTCAAACTGAAAGTACTATTTTCGGACTCCATAATCTGAGGAATAAATTACTGATCAATGGTTATTCTAGGCCGGCAACAACAAGGTCGATAATCTCATCTCTGTTCCTCAAGAAGATGAGTCAAGCGGGAGGGAGCACTCTTTGGCCCCACGACACCCCCCCCCCCCCCTAAGGCTCACGTCAAGAGGATGGGGGGTCACATTAGTCTATCTGCTATCCTCTGACCAGAAGAGGAGCTTCACGAGCCACACTCGACTGCCCTCTGGGTACTCAATGCATGCAACCTAAGCCTTTCCCCCCACCCCCCGCCCACCTACCCTGGTCCACCCACCCGCCCACCACCACTGGAGGTAGTGCTCCACGGGCGGGAACTTAAGGAACTCCTACCTACATCTTAGGTTATCTGGAGATATGACCTTAGGCTACCTGGAAGTAACCTGAGGTTACTTAAGGGTTATTTAGAGCTCACATTATGCCTATTTACTGAACTGGATACAGTATGTTTGAGAGAGAGAGAGAGAGAGAGAGAGAGAGAGAGAGAGAGAGAGAGAGAGAGAGAGAGAGAGAGAGAGAGAGAGAGAGAGAGAGAGAGAGAGAGAGAGACGAACCCGAGGATAAGAAAGACAGGATGAGCGCGCATATACAATGAGGTATTGTTCTTTAGTATATCCTACCTTATGTTATTAGATGCTCTGGCCTTTATTACCTCGGGACACAGACACATGGCTCACAGTATGGCCACAACTGTAACACCACTCACCAGTGTGCCGCGCCTCACCTACTGCCAATAAACTAATTCCAAATAATCATATTTATTACAACTTTTCGCCACCTCTTCATGCTTAATGGCCGCTCTCCCCTCACACTGGCCCGCCAGGCCTGTCCGTTCTTCACCCGTTACCACTCACTCACTCACTCACTCACTCACTCATCATGAACAAAACTGTCTCCGTAATTGCGCTTCCTGTGAGGCTTTTCTTATCCCTCTTGTTCAGGGCTTTCATCTCACCATACACTATGGGGCTCTTAGGGCAACGCAGGGCACGGAGAAAGGGCCCACCCTGAATGGCCACCCGGAGGACAGTTCAGCGTTGCTTGTGAAGCCTCGCGTCAGGTCAAAGGATAGGAGATAGACTAAGTGTTCATTCCTCTCGCAGGTGTGTCCAAATGTGTTAGTCGGTAGAGACTTGTGGCGAGTTAACTATATAAATGTGGGTAATTTGATGCTCTTCATTAATTCTATTTTCTCTTCTCATTTGGAAATGAAATTCAAATGTCACGATTTGTGTGTGTGTGTGTGTGTGTGTGTGTGTGTGTGTGTGTGTGTGTGTGTGTGTGTGTGTGTGTGTGTGTGTGTGTGTGTGTGTGTGTGCGTGTGTGTGTGTGTGTGTGTGAACAACAAATTTCCACAAAAAATAATTTGGAGTCTAATATTAACAATACCCTGAATTTACCGCCAATATTGGGAACACGTCGAGGAGAGGAACGAGACTTCCTTTATGTCAACATTTCAAATGTGTGGATGTCTGCATATGGTGCTGTACGACAGTGACGGAGCGAGGCAGCGCTGCCACCCGCAGTCAGACGTACGATGACTGAACTGACTTCACTCTCTTATACGACGCCTTTGTCCACATATACACACACTGGTGAGTATGTGTGGGTATGTGTGGGTGATAACCTGAGAACACCTGTGGGGTACAAGATAGCCTCTAGGTAACCTGAGAATACGTGTGGGGTACAAGGTAGCCTCCAGGTAGCCTAAAAACACCTGTGGGGGTACCAGGTAACCTGAGAACACCTTTGGGGTACAAGGTAGCCTCCAGGTAACCTAAAAACACCTGTGGGGGTACCAGGTAACCTGAGAACACCTTTGTGGTACCAGGTAGCCTCCAGGTAACCTAAGAACACCTATGGGGGTACCAGGTAACCTGAGAACACCTTTGGGGTACAAGGTAGCCTCCAGGTAACCTTAGAATACCTGTGAGGTACCAGGTAACCTGAGAATACCTGTGACTGGGGTCGTAAACACAATAGCTCCCCGCAGGTATCCAGGGAACGCCCTTTGAGTAGGAGGTAAATACAGAAGCCGTTGGGCAACCCCCACACAGAGGGGTTCAGGGGGGCCCTGACTATGGACGTGGCCAACACGCACAAGATGTATAATGTGACCCGTAGCTCTTGAGTACTTTAAGGCCAAAAGGCAGTGCAGTAGCCCTTGCATGCTACAGGTAGCCCTGAGTACTTGTAGGCCGAAAAGGCAATGCAGTTGTCCCTACTCGTAGCCTAGAAGTTCTTATAGGAAGGAGAAGAAAACGGAGTAGCCCGCTGGCAGTAGTTGTAAATACTTACCTGGCACAGGAGACACTGTACTCACCTATTTGTGTCTGCAGGATCGAGCATTGACTCTTGGATCCCGCCCTTCGAGCACCGGTTGTTTACAGCAATGACTCCGGTCCTATTTCCCTATCATACCCAGTTTTAAAATTATGAATAGTATTTGCTTCCACAACCTGTTCCTTAAGTGCATTCCATTTTCCCACTATTCTCACGCTAAAAGAAAACTTCCTAACATCTCTGTGACTCATCTGAGTTTCCAGCTTCCATCCATGTCCCCTCGTTCTGTTACTATTCTGTGTGAATATTTCGTCTATGTCCACTCTGTCAATCCCCCTGAGTATTTTATACGTTCCTATCATGTCTCCCCTCTACCTTCTTCTTTCTAGTGTCGTAAGGCTCAGCTCCTTCAGGCGCTCCTCATACCCCATTCCTCGTAACTCTGGGACGAGTCTCGTTGCAAACCTCTGAACCTTTTCCAGTTTCCGGTGATCAAGTAGTTGTAAGGTAGCCCCCCCCCCTAGGGCTACCTATTATGGGGGAGGAGGAAAGGGGTTGAAGGGAAGTGTCTTCAAGGTAGGGTCATGCAAGGAGGTGCAGTGTGTCTTATGGTAAGTTGAGCCAAGGGGGTCTGGCGAACGGTCGCCGGCCGCACGCCGCCCTTCGCCCGTTTATGTAGAGTTATTTTTTTACCCTGGCGATGGCCCAGAGTGTTTGTGGTGGCCAACTTACCTCACGGCTAATTTATCCTATTGACTTAGCCCCTGTACCTAGTCATGCAGGGCGCTCGCTCGCGCTCTCTCTTGCTCTCTCTCTCTCTCTCTCTCTCTCTCTCTCTCTCTCTCTCTCTCTCTCTCTCTCTCTCTCTCTCTCTCTCTTTCTCTCTCTCTCTCTCTCTCCGAGGGGAAGAGAAATGGAGATTCATATGGGAAAGAGTGAAATGGAAAAAATTAAGTGAGGGCGTATGGGAAGAAAAAAACAGCTCAAAGGGACGAATGGGGAACGGGATGGATGGAACAGGAGGGATAGAGGAACAAAGGGGGGTTGAAGGAGATTAGGGAACAGAAGGGATAGGATAATGTCCGCCACTTTCTATCAGTTTAATAACATGCAGTCTTCTAGCTGTTCCCTGACTTGTTTAATCTCAGTCAAGGTGTGGTAGAACGCCAACAGGTTAGTGAGGCATGATTTCCCTTCCCTGAGCCCCGTGTTGGTGCTTTGGTGTGGGAAGGAAATGATCTCTAGCTTTTCCATTCGTTTCCCCCGTCATTACACTCTGTTATCACTGTGTACGGTGTTGCTCGTTAAAGACACTGGTTTAGTTGTTCCTGTCTGTTTTCCTTTCCCTTACATTGGTAAGGTATGGCGGCGTCTCGTGGCCGTATGGTGGCGCCTCTTGCAACGGCTGCAACGGAGATCATTGCAACTTGGTTATCCACAGTGTCCTTACGGCAGTCTCTGTAAGGACCCCAGGCGGTGATGTCCAACTAGGTCTCATAGCTCTTGTTCCGCCAGGTACCTGCGGCTGATGTTTTATCCTTGACTAAAGTTCCGTCTAAGGAGGAACCCTCCCTCCCTGGTGAGGTATAGCTGTTCTACCTCCACTTCGGAGCCCTCTTGAAGACTTTAGTGTACCTCTTCACATCCAATCTTCTGTATCCAAGCATGGAGACTTCCCCTCCAAAAGGACATGTAACTGATCTGGTAAAAAGTTGCACCCTAGAGCGTACAAATCACCCCAGAACTGTGTCAACTCTCATGCCAGGAAAGGTTGAGTGCCTCAGCACCAACAACACTCCAATCCAGACCACTTTTTTTTAAAAGGTCCAATGTAACGCACACACAAGAGGCAACAACTTTTCAAGCTCAAGAGGCCACAATGTAGGACAGACAACATGAGATGTTTATTCACCCATAGGGTAATAAACCCATGGTATCGCCTCCTCGCCGAAAGCCGTAAATGCCAAGACATTACTTCAGTTCAAAATACAACTGCAACAATCAATAGGAATAATGGTTGAGCCTTAAAGAGGTGCCGCCGCGGCCACTAGAAATGTTGGCCCTCAGGTAAATTCAGGTGAATCCCCCCCCCCCAACCAACCATTCAATATTATCTCTCCAAGTTCTCTTGTTAAGTCTCACCTGCTCGTCGTTTACTGCGGCTCTTCGTCTTAGGTGACTCTTGACACTCTTAGTGATTCCTTACTTCTTGACGCATCGTCACTCCCCATGTTGTTTATCTTCATTTGCACATATATTTGTTTTGTTTTTTTGTTTCCCCTCTCCTTGATTGTCTTGTGTTCCAGTTACGTTTTGACAAGTTTTGTTTCTTAGGACTTTGATTTCCTTGTAATATCTACTGAGCCGCGGCCCGTCCTCCTGCCTCTGCGTCAGGCACTTTATGGAACATCGACTTGAAGGAACATTGACTTGAAGAAACATCGACTTGAAAGAACATTGACTTGAAGAAACATTGATTTGAAGAAACATTGACTGGAAGAAACATGCCCTTGAAGAAATATTGCCTTGAAGAAACATCGACTTGAAGAAACATCGCCTTCAAGGAACATCGCCTTGAAGGAACATCGACTTGATGGAACATCGACTTGATGGAACATCGACTTGAAGGCTCGTCACCTTCCCTGAACCTCATTGCAACTTTGGAAAATAGCATCAAAAAAATTTGATACCATCAAATAGCTTATTCCTCAATATCCATGAGAAGTACTTGTCCCCTTTCAATTTCTAGGCTACAGATGAAATACCCCATGACAGGAGATATATATATATATATATATATATATATATATATATATATATATATATATATACATACATACATATATATATATATATATATATATATATATATATATATATATATATATATATATACGCCTAAATCAGAGCGCAGGCCAGCTACAGTAACAACATTACCAACAACACATAACTAAAGCCTCACACAAGGGCTCAACAAAGCCCAATCTGCCTCCACACCATCAATACATTTCCCCCCCCCCCCCCGAACATCACGTTAATAAATTGCAACTCCATTTTCCTATCCAAAAAATATTTGGCTACGTATTTGAACACTAATACTAGCCCTGGCACGCCAAAATGATCCGCTTTCAACAACAACTGTAAATTGTTTACTGGGATTCCCCGCATATTTGAAATGTGTTCATTTTTACGCCAAAATTAGGTTTCGTCATTGCCTGTGACCCCCACGGCTGTCGGTGCTGGTCCCAGGCGAGGGGTTAAATACCCTTTATTTACAGCTGTTAATTGTGTTTAGCGCTCTTAATGGCGGCTATTATGTATGGGGGGGGGGATAGGGGGGGGGGGTGAGGAGATGAGACCGAACAAGGCACAGGTGGAATAGAATATCTCTTTGGAATAAATCTGTGTTTATCCATTCCAGTTTTGCAATTAGGAAATGATGTTGTACCAAATGTCACATCACAGCTACACCACGAGAGGTGAGACATGGCACATCACAGCCACACCACGAGAGGTGAGACACGTCACATCACAGCCACACCACGTGAGGTGACACACGTCACATCACAGCCACACCACGTGAGGTGAGACACGTCACATCACAGCCACACCACGTGAGGTGACACACGTCACATCACAGCCACACCACGTGAGGTGACACACGTCACATCACAGCCACACCACGTGAGGTGACACACACGTCACATCACAGCCACACCACGTGAGGTGACACACACGTCACACTAACACACTAACGTGGGGCAGTGATTCTTTAAACTTGATGTGATTCTCAGTGACAAAATAATCTAACATTTGGAGAAAATGAATAGAAGTAACTTAGATAATTGTTTCCTATTTATCTCACATAAAGTTAGTTAAATATACTTTGTATCTACAGGAACATTAACTAAACGAATGAGAGAAGAGTTTTTACCATTAAAAAAACACACTAGAGTATCCCATTAAATTGTGAGAGAGGATAACTGATATTCTAATAAAGGATCTTAAAAACAAATCTTTCAACGGAAGGTGAACCAATCTGAACATAACAAATAATAATTAATTTAATCCGCAATACCATTTTATTTCATTATTTGCTTATGAAAGTACGCCAAAAAATGAACAATCGTTACGGGGTAAGCTGTATCTGTCATTGATTCAATTTGACTGCGTAGATGCGTCCCTAACTGCTGGAACTAATGAACAAATCCATGAGGGCCGAGAACGAGGACTCGAACCTGTGTCCGGGAGCATCCCAGACGCTGCCTTAGTCGACTGAGCTACGACAAGGTCAAAAGACTTGAAACCGAAGTTCTACTGAAACGAAGTTCTACTATCCCCCCCCCCCCTGTGGATTTGTTCATTTGATGCATTACGTTATTGTGATTTCTGTGTGTGCTATCTTATCTTGAGATGATTTCGGGGCTTTAGTGTCCCCGCGGCCCGGTCCTCGACCAGGCCTCCACCCCCAGGAAGCAGCCCGTGACAGCTGACTAACACCCAGGTACCTATTTACTGCTAGGTAACAGGGAACAAATTAGTGCTGGAACTAACTACAGCTGACTGAACTGTGGTTGAGGCAGTGTTCAACGGGTCGTCCACAATACCTGCTGATTTCTCTTTGTTCTTCTGATAGTTTGAGCACAATCTCCCGAGTACATGGAGAGCCTCGTGGTAGTCTGAGTGTTGTCCGGTGCTCACCTGGGGGCCAGATTCACAATGCAGTTACGCAAGCACTTACGGACCAGTACATCTTTTCTCACTCTTTGGCGACTTTATGTAGAATTATTAAACAGTTAATGAGTTCCGAAGCACCAGGAGGCTGTTTCTAACAATAAAAACAGTTAGTTGGGAAGTTTTCATGCTTCTAAACTGTTTAATAAATGTAACCAAAGCCGTCAAAGATTGAGGAAAGACGTACACGTTCATAAGTACTTGCGTAACTGCTTCGTGAATCTGGCCCCAGGCACCTCTTGCTGGTGTTACAGAGAGAGCTCTTGTGTTCCAGCGATCAGAGAGAGCTCTTGTGTTCCAGCGATCAGAGAGAGCTCTTGTGTTCCAGCGATCAGAGAGAGCTCTTGTGTTCCAGCGATCAGAGAGAACTCTTGTGTTCCAGCGATCAGAGAGAGCTCTTGTGTTCCAGCGATCAGAGAGAGCTCTTGTGTTCCAGCGATCAGAGAGAACTCTTGTGTTCCAGCGATCAGAGAGAGCTCTTGTGTTCCAGCGATCAGAGAGAACTCTTGTGTTCCAACAGGAATAGCTGTTTCTATTCACCGTTTTAATAATATTTGTAATGCACGGGCGCTGGCCGGAACATCGACATGCTCAGTTCTGGACGTGTTCTGTCTCTCACTCCGACTAGCTGGTCTGTAATTCACTTCCACGCATCCCTACAAGAGTAAACACAGGTAGTTATGACTTTTCATCCCCGTAGCTAATGATTCTGAAGTACTATAGCGATTAGCTGTACGTTATCTGACGACTCCTCTTAATAAGGAGTAAGTCCACTACGGGCTCACCATAGCCCGTGCTACTTGAAACATTTGTTCCAAGTAGCGAATCTTAAACAACATTCTCTTAAGGTTTGATCGGCTGTTTTATAGTCATCATTAATGATTATATTGAGAAAATATTTTGAGGAGGAAATGAGGTGACTTCGAACCGGCGTTCTGGTGCTTCTTAAGACACCTGACTTAACACCCCTCAGCCAAAATTTAACACGTGTACTCACCTAGTTGTGCTTCCGGGGGTTGAGCTTCGGCTCTTTGGTCCCGCCTCTCAACCGTCAATTTACTGGTGTATAGGTTCGCGAGCTCCATCACTACCGTGTGTGACAATCAGGATAGTGAGGGAGAGATTATAATGGTGTACTGCGCTCACGGTAATTTATTTCATGTATTAGTGTTATTAATCATGTTACTTTTGCTGTTTATGGTAATTATTATAAGTTTATTTGCTACTGTTGTTGCTGTTGTTGTTGTTATCGTTGTTAATGTTCTTGTTGTTGTTGTTAGTGTTGTCGCCAACCTACCCAATACTAGTCATCCAACTCGCTAATTAGCCACACCATCCAGCCCACTAACCATCCAGCCCACTAACCATCCAGCAACTAACCATCCAGCAACTAACCATCCAGCAACTAACCATCCAGCCCACTAACCATCCAGCCCAATAACCATCCAGCCACTAACCATCCAGCCCACTAACCATCCAGCCCACTAACCATCCAGCCCACTAACCATCCAGCCCACTAACCATCCCGCCCACTAACCATCCAGCCCACTAACCATCCCGCCCACTAACCATCCAGCCCACTAACCATCCAGCCACTAACCATCCAGCCCACTAACCATCCAGCCCACTAACCATCCAGCCCACTAACCATCCCGCCCACTAACCATCCAGCCTACTAACCATCCAGCCCACTAACCATCCAGCCCACTAACCATCCCACCCACTAACCATCAGCCCACTAACCATCCAGCCCACTAACCATCCAGCAACTAACCATCCAGCCCACTAACCATCCAGCAACTAACCATCCAGCCCACTAACCATCCAGCCCACTAACCATCCAGCCCACTAACCATCCAGCAACTAACCATCCAGCAACTAACCATCCAGCAACTAACCATCCAGCCCACTAACCATCCAGCCCAATAACCATCCAGCCACTAACCATCCAGCCCACTAACCATCCAGCCCACTAACCATCCAGCCCACTAACCATCCAGCCCACTAACCATCCCGCCCACTAACCATCCAGCCCACTAACCATCCCGCCCACTAACCATCCAGCCCACTAACCATCCAGCCACTAACCATCCAGCCCACTAACCATCCAGCCCACTAACCATCCAGCCCACTAACCATCCCGCCCACTAACCATCCAGCCTACTAACCATCCAGCCCACTAACCATCCAGCCCACTAACCATCCCACCCACTAACCATCAGCCCACTAACTATCCAGCCCACTAACCATCCAGCAACTAACCATCCAGCCCACTAACCATCCAGCAACTAACCATCCAGCCACTAACCATCCAGCCCACTAACCATCCAGCCCACTAACCATCCAGCCCACTAACCATCCAGCCTACTAACCATCCAGCCACTAACCATCCACCCCACTAACCATCCAGCCACTAACCATCCAGCCACTAACCATCCAGCCCACTAACCATCCCACCCACTAACCATCAGCCCACTAACCATCCAGCCCACTAACCATCCAGCAACTAACCATCCAGCCACTAACCATCCAGCCCACTAACCATCCAGCCCACTAACCATCCAGCCCACTAACCATCCAGCCCACTAACCATCCAGCCCACTAACCATCCCACCCACTAACCATCCAGCCACTAACCATCCAGCCCAATAACCATCCAGCCACTAACCATCCAGCCCACTAACCATCCAGCCCACTAACCATCCAGCCCACTAACCATCCAGCCCACTAACCATCCCGCCCACTAACCATCCAGCCCACTAACCATCCCGCCCATTAACCATCCAGCCCACTAACCATCCAGCCACTAACCATCCAGCCCACTAACCATCCAGCCCACTAACCATCCAGCCCACTAACCATCCCGCCCACTAACCATCCAGCCCACTAACCATCCAGCCCACTAACCATCCAGCCCACTAACCATCCAGCCCACTAACCATCCCACCCACTAACCATCAGCCCACTAACCATCCAGCCCACTAACCATCCAGCCCACTAACCATCCAGCAACTAACCATCCAGCCACTAACCATCCAGCCCACTAACCATCCAGCCCACTAACCATCCAGCCCACTAACCATCCAGCCTACTAACCATCCAGCCACTAACCATCCACCCCACTAACCATCCAGCCACTAACCATCCAGCCACTAACCATCCAGCCCACTAACCATCCCACCCACTAACCATCAGCCCACTAACCATCCAGCCCACTAACCATCCAGCAACTAACCATCCAGCCCACTAACCATCCAGCCCACTAACCATCCAGCCCACTAACCATCCAGCCCACTAACCATCCAGCCCACTAACCATCCCACCCACTAACCATCAGCCCACTAACCATCCCACCCACTAACCATCCAGCAACTAACCATCCAGCCACTAACCATCCAGCCCACTAACCATCCAGCCACTAACCATCCAGCCCACTAACCATCCCACCCACTAACCATCAGCCCACTAACCATCCAGCCCACTAACCATCCAGCAACTAACCATCCAGCCACTAACCATCCAGCCCACTAACCATCCAGCCCACTAACCATCCAGCCCACTAACCATCCCACCCACTAACCATCCCACCCACTAACCATCCAGCCCATTAACCATCCAGCCCACTAATCATCCAGCCCACTAACCATCCAGCCCACTAACCATCCCACCCACCCACTAACCATCCAGCCCACTAACCATCCAGCTCACTAACCATCCAGCCCACTAAACATCTCACCCACTAACCATCCAGCCCACTAACCATCCCACCCACTAACCATCCCATCCACTAACCATCCAGCCCACTAACCATCCAGCCCACTAACCATCCAGCCCACTAACCATCCAGCAACTAACCATCCAGCCTACTAACCATACCACCCAGCCCACTAACCATCCAGCCATAAAGTTTAGGTCGCGAGTAATCTGTGGACCAGCAACTGGTACAGGATACAGGGAGCTTCAGTTGGCAACACCGCATCAAAAATGTGATCAGAGGCGAATGTTATTGATTGAATCTGTAGACGCGGATGATGCCCCCTCCCTCCCTCCCTCTCTCCCTCTCTCTCTCTCGCTCCTTCTCTCTCGCTCCTTCTCTCTCCAGCTCCATCTCTCTCTCCCTCGCTTTCTCTCGCTCTCTCCCCAGCTCCATCTTTCTCTCGCTCCCTCTCTCTCTCTCTCTCCTCTCTCTCTCTCTCTCTCTCTCTCTCTCTCTCTCTCTCTCTCTCTCTCTCTCTCTCTCTCTCTTCCCTCCCACATACTCCATCCGTTATTTTTTTTTTGCAAATGTTCAACAGGAAAAGGATTAAAATTTCTAAATAATTATGAAAAATTGTTATTCTACATCAGCTCATATGGAACCTGATCCAAGAATTGAATATTCTTTTATCAATTACAAAATTTACTTAATGTTAAATTAAAAATTATATTGTAATTACAATCACATTACAATCTAAAGCAGGTGCCTACATTTGGTTGATGGATTTGATATCATGAATATATCTACCTGTTGAGTGAACACCTTCCACAGCCGAGGAATTTCAATGATCGAGTGACATTGTGGACTAGTGCCAGAAGGGGCTGCTATTGACTGAGCGTCTTGTGTTGTAGTTACCGCCTTTTGGTTGTCCACAAAGGCTAGGCAGCATTTTTGACAACATTAACACCATATCAAACAGTATAGCCATCTGTGATGTGGTCCACTCCAACAGTATAGCCATCTGTATATCGTCCACTCCAGTATAGGACTGGACGATATACCACGTCAACTGTTGAGAACTTTAATACAGTGACAAGTCAAAACATGCGGATGAACTTTGGTAAGTTCAGGCATGGCTTGATAAATGGCCCCTGGTCTTCAGACTATATAGAAGGAAGGGCTCCTGTAAGAACATGATGGAAAGACGTCTCAGTCTCACAGGAGAACCAAGAAGGAGACCCTTCCCCCCCAGCCCCACACAGAGACAATAACATCATTTGCTGAGCGCTGACAAACAGATGAGTTGATGGGAACAAGCAACAGGAAGAATTTGTTGATTTTGCAAGAAATTTGACTTGGAAAGAGTGACACGTCATCACCATTTAAAGCTTACTCTAAACTTGTTGCTTATGAAAGAATAATTCGTAAACATTGGACACGAGAACTTCCAAACGTGGTACGCAACACATGTCAGACCAGATCTGGAGTGTGCAGCCTCTGAGGGGACTAACCTGAGACGAGGTCGAGTGATTTAACTCAATCACAGTTTAGGAGAAGACATGATAACGATATCATGACTGTCATGGTAACGATAGAGGCATGGTACTCACCTAATTGTGCTTGCGGGGGTTGAGCTCTGGCTCTTTGGTCCCGTCTCTCAACCGTCAATCAACAGGTGTACAGGTTCCTGAGCCTATTGAGCTCTATCATATCTACACTTGAAACTGTGTATGGAGTCAGCCTCCACCACATTACTTCCTATGCATTCCATTTGTCAACCACTCTGACACTAAAAAAGTTCCTTCTAATATCTCTGTGGCTCATTTGGGCACTTAGTTTCCACCTGTGTCCCCTAGTGCGTGTGCCCCCTTGTGTTAAATAGATTGTCTTTATCTACCCTATCGATTCCCTTGAGAATCTTGAATGTGGTGATCATGTCCCTCCTAACTCTTTTGTCTTCCAACGAAGTGAGGTTTAATTCCCGTAGTCTCTCCTCGTAGTTCATACCTCTCAGCTCGGGTATTAGTCTGGTGGCAAACCTTTGAACCTTTTCCAGTTTAGTCTTATGCTTGACTAGATATGGACTCCATGCTGGAGCCGCATACTCCAGGATCGGTCTAACATATGTGGTATACAAAGTTCTGAATGATTCCTTACACAAGTTTCTAAAGATCGTTCTTATGTTAGCCAACCTTGCATATGCCGCTGATGTTATCCTCTTGATGTGAACTTCAGGGGACAGGTCTGGCGTGATATCAACCCCCAGGTCTTTCTCTCTCTCTGACACTTGAAGTATTTCATCTCCCAAATGATACCTTGTACCTGGTCTCCTGCTACCTACACCTATCTTCATTACATTACACTACCATGAACATAGTAGTGGAGGCAGTCATGGTAGTGGCGGCAGTCATGGTAGTGGAGGCAGTCATGGTAGTGGCGGCACGGTCCAGTCTCCCGTGGGAAGAAGCGACCAATGTAATTTGTTGAGTGGCCGCAAAATATTCCCCAAGGAGACTTGTGAGGCCTGGCTACACCGACCACCTCCTTCCTGGCCCCGCCCCGCCCCACCCAGCCCCGCCTCACCCCGCCCCCAAGCAGGTAGGCCTTTCCCGTTCGTAATCTTAACTTTATTGCCCACGAGACGAACAGATGACTTACATGGATCTTCCTTCCCGCGGCTCATCTCAAGCTGTTCCTCGACCCACAAGGGTCGTACTGCGCCTTGACAACCTCCGACTCACTCTCCGTGCTCACGATGAGTTACAACTCCAGGCGGAGTGTGTGTGTGGGGGGGGGGGGAGGGGGGTGGTAGTCAAGCAGATCACTCGATCGTAAACAATTACCATTTTCAGTCCAGAACGATCTCACTCAGTCAAGCCTCATCAATCACTAACAAAAATATCACCGCTCACCCCCTTATTAACTCAAGCCTCACCATAGGTCAGGGTCTGTGGCTTTGGACAACCGGCGGCTAGAAAAGCTGGGGCCAAGAGCTAGTGCTCAATCATGCTGGCACAAATAGGTGAGTACACTCTCACACACACACAGGCGCGCGCACACACCACATATGTCAGGCCAATTCTGGAGTATGTAGCGCCAGCCTGGAGTCCATACTTAGTTAAACACACGACATAGAGAAGATTCGGAAATACGACACCATATTAGTCGCAGAGCTAAGAGGTATGAGCTACGAGGAAAGGCTACTGGACGTACACCTCACGTCCCTGGAAGACGGAAAATTTGTGGAAGACATGATCACCACCTACAAAATTCTCAGAGGAATTGACAGGGTGGACAAAGACAAACTATTTAGCATGAATGGTACGCGAACAAGGGGACACAGGTGGAAACTGAGTACCCACATGAACCACAGAGACGTTATAAAGAACTTTTTCAGTGTCAGAGTAGTTAACAGATGAAATGCATTAGGCAGTGATGTGGTGGAGGCTGACTCCATACACAGTTTCAAATGTAGATATGATAGAGCCCAGTAGGCTCAGGAATCTGTACACCAGTTGATTGACAGTTCAGAGGCGGGACCAAAGAGCCAAAGCTCAACCCCCCCGTAATCACAACTAAGTGAGTACACACCTACACCCCCTACACACCTGCACCCACCCCCCACACCCTCACAGCATCTTTACACCATCTTCACTGGACAATGTTGGGGGGGGGGGGGCCTTTGTGGCGAGCGTGACAATGGGAGGCGGCTGACTCCCTCAGCCCCGCTGATAAAGAAGGGCCGCCATTGTCCTCACAAGAGCACGGCGTCGCCTGCACCTGCACCAGGGCCAGCCACACCTCCACCAGGGCCAGCCACACCTCCACCAGAGCCAGCCACACCTGCACCAGGGCCAGCCACACCTGCACCAGGGCCAGCCACACCTCCACCAGGGCCAGCCACACCTCCACCAGAGCCAGCCACACCTGCACCAGGGCCAGCCACACCTCCACCAGGGCCAGCCACACCTCCACCAGGGCCAGCCACACCTCCACCAGGGCCAGCCACACCTGCACCAGAGCCAGCCACACCTCCACCAGGGCCAGCCACACCTGCACCAGAGCCAGCCACACCTCCACCAGGGCCAGCCACACCTCCACCAGGGCCAGCCACACCTGCACCAGAGCCAGCCACACCTCCACCAGGGCCAGCCACACCTGCACCAGAGCCAGCCACACCTGCACCAGGGCCAGCCACACCTCCACCACCCGGAGATCTTCCTCCCCCCCCCCTCACCAACACTGCTTGTGGGAGTGCCACCAACACCTCCAGCAACGGCAGCAGAAGCAACAGTAGCAGCAACAACGGAACCACCACCAACAACGGAACCACCACCAACAACGGAACCACCACCAACAACGGCACCACCACCAACAACAACGGCAGCACCAACAACAACGGCACCAACAACAACAACAACAGATGCAGCATAGTACAAAACAAAGCACAACAATTCATGACAAAAAAAACGCAGGCAAAATTTGCATTAACATGCAATGGAAGTGCATGGACAGTTCACCAACTATTCACTACTCACAATGCACTGCACAAAATGCATTAATCATAATTCATTATTCAAAATGTATTGCTCATAATACATTACTCACAGTGTATTATTCATAGTACATTACTCAGTGTTTTATTCATAATACATTACTCACAGTTTATTAT
The DNA here is from genome assembly GCF_040958095.1 of Procambarus clarkii. Taxonomy (NCBI): domain Eukaryota; kingdom Metazoa; phylum Arthropoda; class Malacostraca; order Decapoda; family Cambaridae; genus Procambarus; species Procambarus clarkii. The sequence continues at coordinate 11,790,399 of NC_091175.1, read as the reverse complement.
TCATAATACATTACTCACAGTGTATTATTCATAATACATTACTCACAGTTTATTATTCATAATACATTACTCACAGTGTATTATTCATAATACATTACTCACAGTGTATTATTCATAATACATTACTCACAGTGTATTATTCATAATACATTACTCACAGTTTATTATTCATAATACATTACTCACAGTCTATTATTCATAATACATTACTCACAGTCTATTATTCATAATACATTACTCACAGTGTATTATTCATAATACATTACTCACAGTTTATTATTCATAATACAATACTCACAGTGTATTATTCATAATACATTACTCACAGTGTATTGTTCATAATACATTACTCATAGTGTATTGTTCATAATACATTACTCACATCACAAGCAATACAAAACAATAATACATTTCTTGTAATACATTACTCACAATACAATATATAAAAATAAACTTCTCGTGATACATCAATCATAATAACACTACTCATAAATCTTTATTTGCAATATATTACTCACAAAACTACTCTACAACATACATTAAACGAAATACACAGCTCATAATACAATAGACGATTGTATTACGCATTATGTATGAACGCATTACTACAATACATTACACATTGCGTTACTCACAATACACCTCACACAATACATTACTATTAATACAATTATCATAATACATTACTCACAATACATTTCTAATAATACACTACTCACAATAAAACACACAAAATACATTACTCACATAGCACTACACAAGATACACTTCTCACAATATTCTGTCCAACCACTTGGGCTGGACGGTAGAGGGACGTTCTCGCTTCATGCAGGTCGGCGTTCAATCCCCGACCGTCCACAAGTGACCGGGCACCATTCCATCCCTCTGTCCCATCCCAAATCCTTATCCTGACCCCTTCCAAGTGCTATATAGTCGTAATGGCTTGGCACTTTCTCGTGATAGTTCCCTTCCCTGCTCACAATATTCGCTGACAACACATTACTTTTATACCTTGAAATATTTCTCACATAAATTCATTTATACTACAGTTTCTCTCAGGAGTTAATGAGCTGGTGTTAACATGGTACAGAGGGGTACAGTTGGTGTTAACACGGTACAGAGGGGTACAGCTGGTGTTACCACGGTACAGGAGGGTACAGCTTGTGTCACCACGGTACAGGGGGGTACAGCTGGTGTCACAACGGTACAGGAGGGTACAGCTGGTGTCACCACGGTACAGGAGGGTACAGCTTGTGTCACCACGGTACAGGAGGGTACAGCTGGTGTCACCACGGTACAGAGGGGTACAGCTGGTGTCACCACGGTACAGGGGGGTACAGCTGGTGTTACCACGGTACAGGGGGGTACAGCTGGTGTTACCACGGTACAGGGGGGTACAGCTGGTGTCACCACGGTACAGGGGGGTACAGCTGGTGTTCACCACGGTACAGAGGGGTACAGCTGGTGTCACCACGGTACAGGGGGGTACAGCTGGTGTTACCACGGTACAGGGGGGTACAGCTGGTGTCACCACGGTACAGGGGGGTACAGCTGGTGTCACCACGGTACAGGGGGGTACAGCTGGTGTCACCACGGTACAGGGGGGTACAGCTGGTGTTCACCACGGTACAGGGGGGTACAGCTGGTGTCACCACGGTACAGGGGGTACAGCTGGTGTCACCACGGTACAGGAGGGTACAGCTGGTGTCACCACGGTACAGGAGGGTACAGCTGGTGTCACCACGGTACAGGAGGGTACAGCTGGTGTCACCACGGTACAGGAGGGTACAGCTGGTGTCACCACGGTACAGGAGGGTACAGCTGGTGTCACCACGGTACAGAGGGTACAGTTGGTGTCACCACGGTACAGGAGGGTACAGCTGGTGTCACCACGGTACAGGAGGGTACAGCTGGTGTCACCACGGTACAGGAGGGTACAGCTGGTGTCACCACGGTACAGGAGGGTACAGTTGGTGTCACCACGGTACAGGAGGGTACAGCTGGTGTCACCACGGTACAGGAGGGTACAGCTGGTGTCACCACGGTACAGGAGGGTACAGCTGGTGTCACCACGGTACAGGAGGGTACAGCTGGTGTCACCACGGTACAGGAGGGTACAGCTGGTGTCACCACGGTACAGGAGGGTACAGCTGGTGTCACCACGGTACAGGAGGGTACAGCTGGTGTCACCACGGTACAGGGGGTACAGCTTGGTGTCACCACGGTACAGGAGGGGTACAGCTGGTGTCACCACGGTACAGGAGGGTACAGCTGGTGTCACCACGGTACAGGAGGGTACAGCTGGTGTCACCACGGTACAGGAGGGTACAGCTGGTGTCACCACGGTACAGGAGGGTACAGCTGGTGTCACCACGGTACAGAGGGGTACAGCTGGTGTCACCACGGTACAGGAGGGGTACAGCTGGTGTCACCACGGTACAGGGGAGTACAGCTGGTGTCACCACGGTACAGGGAGGGTACAGCTGGTGTCACCACGGTACAGGGAGGGTACAATTGGTGTCACAACGGTACAGAGGGGTACAGTTGGTGTCACCACGGTACAGGAGGGTACAGCTGGTGTCACCACGGTACAGGAGGGTACAGCTTGGTGTCACCACGGTACAGGAGGGTACAGCTTGGTGTCACCACGGTACAGGGGGGTACAGTTGGTGTCACCACGGTACAGAGGGGTACAGCTGGTGTCACCACGGTACAGGAGGGTACAGCTGGTGTCACCACGGTACAGAGGGGTACAGCTGGTGTCACCACGGTACAGGAGGGTACAGCTGGTGTCACCACGGTACAGAGGGGTACAGCTGGTGTCACCACGGTACAGGGGGGTACAGCTGGTGTCACCACGGTACAGGAGGGTACAGCTGGTGTCACCACACTACGGACGGTAAAAGCTACATAGCTATACAAGCATTAGTAACCAGGAGTAACTATAACATTTCTTATGAAGCACACAAAGTGTTCATACTGTTCTTATGTTCTTATGAAGCACACAAAGTGTTCATACTGTTCTTATGTTCTTATGAACCAGACAAAGAGGGAGGACAAAACAAGTCGGTCACGGGGAGTGAGGAGCGCCGCGGGTCAGCGCGGGTCAGGTCAAGTCAGGGCAGACCAAAATGGCGGGTAATTACGTATCAGTTAATCCCGTGTGTTCAATGGTGGAGTGACGGCTGCTGCTGACTGCTCTATTGTTGCCTCCTGGCCAGATAGTGATCACTGGCTGGCTGGGTAGTGTGGTGGTGTGTGGTGTGGTGGTGTGTGGTGTGGTGGTGTGTGGTGTGGTGGTGGGTGGTGTGGTGGTGGGTGGTGTGGTGGTGGGTGGTGTGGTGTAGTGGGTAGTGTGGTGGTGGGTGGTGGTGTGGTGTGTGGTGTGTGGTGTGTGGTGTGTGGTGAGGTGGTGGGTGGTGTGTGGTGTGGTGGTGTGTGGTGTGGTGGTGTGTGGTGTGGTGGTGTGTGGTGGTGGGTGGTGTGGTGGTGGGTGGTGTGGTGATGGGTGGTGTGGTGATGGGTGGTGTGGTGTGGTGGGTAGTGTGGTGGTGGGTGGTGGTGTGGTGTGGTGGTGTGTGGTGTGGTGATGTGTGGTGTGGTGGTGGGTGGTGTGGTGGTAGGTGGTGTGGTGGTGGGTGGTGTGGTGGTGGGTGGTGTGGTGGTGGTGGGTAGTGTGGTGGTGGTGGGTAGTGTGGTGGTGTGTGGTGTGGTGGTGTGTGGTGTGGTGGTGGGTGGTGTGGTGGTGGTGGGTAGTGTGGTGGTGGTGGGTAGTGTGGTGGTGTGTGGTGTGGTGATGGGTGGTGTGGTGGTGGGTGGTGTGGTGGTGGGTGGTGTGGTGGTGGGTGGTGTGGTGGTGGGTGGTGTGGTGGTGGTGGGTAGTGTGGTGGTGGTGGGTAGTGTGGTGGTGTGTGGTGGGTGATGGGTGGTGTGGTGATGGGTGGTGTGGTGGTGGTGGGTGGTGGGTGATGGGTGGTGTGGTGATGGGTGGTGTGGTGGTGGTGGGTAGTGTGGTGGTGGTGGGTAGTGTGGTGGTGTGTGGTGGGTGATGGGTGGTGTGGTGATGGGTGGTGTGGTGATGGGTGGTGTGGTGGTGGTGGGTAGTGTGGTGGTGGTGGGTAGTGTGGTGGTGTGTGGTGGGTGATGGGTGGTGTGGTGATGGGTGGTGTGGTGGTGGTGGGTAGTGTGGTGGTGTGTGGTGGGTGATGGGTGGTGTGGTGGTGGTGGGTAGTGTGGTGGTGTGTGGTGGGTGATGGGTGGTGTGGTGGTGGTGGGTAGTGTGGTGGTGGTGGGTAGTGTGGTGGTGTGTGGTGGGTGATGGGTGGTGTGGTGGTGTGTGGTGGGTGATGGGTGGTGTGGTGGTGGTGGGTAGTGTGGTGGTGTGTGGTGGGTGGTGTGTGGTGTGGTGGTGGGTGGTGTGGTGATGGGTGGTGTGGTGGTGGTGGGTAGTGTGGTGGTGGTGTGTGGTGTGGTGGTGGGTGGTGTGGTGATGGGTGGTGTGGTGGTGGGTGGTGGTGTGGTGTGGTGATGGGTGGTGTGGTGATGGGTGGTGTGATGATGGGTGGTGTGGTGGTGGGTGGTGGTGTGGTGTGGTGATGGGTGGTGTGGTGATGGGTGGTGTGGTGATGGGTGGTGTGGTGGTGGGTGGGTGGTGTGGTGGTGTGGTGGGTGGTAGTGGTCTTGCCTGGCTAGGGTGGTGACGGTGAAGTCCTCCTCTGTTTTCACAGTACTCGTCAGCTGTGCATCATCTGCAAACATTGATATGAACGAGCTCACTCCCGTAGAACAGTCACATAAATTAGCTCACATAAAACAGCGGTGGTCCTAGGACAGAGCCCTGGGGGACCCCACTTGTTACACTCCTGCAGCTGGAGACCTCGCCACTAACCGTCACTTTCTGTCTTCTGTCCTTCAGGCACTCCCGTACCCAGTTCAGTGCCTTCCCAGTTATCCCTGCTTCCTTCTCCATATTATATATAAATCTTTCGTGAGGTTGACCAGTGTATGAGTTTCGCCCAATTGATTTTGTTGCATCTATTTCCTCCAGGTGTATGTTAACCTCTTCCACAGTGACTACAATGTCATCCAGTGTTTCCTCTGACCTTTCATCCTCCAAGTCTGGTCTCCACATTGGTTTCTTTGTAAAGACTTGAAATTTGGTGAGTTTCTTACACATCTCCTTGCCGTTTTCTATGAGAATTTCCCCCTTTGTCTCTTCAGACTGATCATATAGTCTCTTATTTTAATTTTCTCTTTATATTGCTGGTCCTTAGCTTTTGCCGCAATGTTGTTTTCATATTGCCTCTCTGCTTCCCTTCTAACTCAAGTGTATTCATTTCGTGGTTTTCTTAAGTGCATCTCTATTGTCCTCTGTTCGTAGCTCTCTACCTTTGTCCGTGCTTCTCTAGTCTTGTCCTTCGCTTCTCTGCACTACCTTTGGAGGCCCGGGTTCACGCCGCTGGCCTGGTCCACCTGCTCCTTAACTCACACCTACAGTTACGCGGCATCTACACATTTTGGAGCAATAACTACCATTACCTCGTTTGTTTCCTTCCTTTCTAGTTCTCTTTCACACTGAAGTTTACTCAAAAAATTCCTTCAACTTGCTGTTGTCTTAACATTTATAATCTTTCTCACTATTTCTTGGTCTCTCCAATTGCTTAAGTTCCATTAAGTGTTGAAGCATGATGCTGCAGTTGTATTTCCTTATCCAGATTCCACCTGTGTGTCCTCTTGCCCAATTTTCTTTCAGTTTACAGAGGCAGTCGTGGCTACCACCAGCGGGAACTCTCCGCACGTCTTTTCACCCAACACGAATAGCAGGAAGGAAGGATATAGGTCAGGAAATAGGATATATGATATAGGTTCTATATCCTATACAAGGGTTCTATATCCTATATAGGTTCAGGAACACCCGCGGGAATCCTCGACCAGTCGCCGCTGACTGGTAGGTCCAGCTATCGAGAGCTTGGACCTACAACCCGTGGTCTTGGCCCACAACCTCTACCCACAACAAGGAAGGTCTTGGCCCACAACCTCTACCCACAACAAGGAAGGTCTTGGCCCACAACCTCTACCCACAACAAGGAAGGTCTTGGCCCACAACCTCTACCCACAACAAGGTCTTGGCCCACCACCTCTACCCACAACAAGGAAGGTCTTGGCCCACAACCTCTACCCAGAACAAGGAAGGTCTTGGCCCACAACCTCTACCCAGAACAAGGAAGGTCTTGGCCCACAACCTCTATCCAGAACAAGGAAGGTCTTGGCCCACAACCTCTACCCACAACAAGGAAGGTCTTGGCCCACAACCTCTACCCACAACAAGGAAGGTCTTGGCCCACAACCTCTACCCAGAACAAGGAAGGTCTTGGCCCACAACCTCTACCCAGAACAAGGAAGGTCTTGGCCCACAACCTCTACCCAGAACAAGGAAGGTCTTGGCCCACAACCTCTACCCACAACAAGGAAGGTCTTGGCCCACAACCTCTACCCACAACAAGGAAGCCAGTGTGAAGACCAGTAGGGCCAAGTAAACATTCTGGGCCGCACAGCAAGACGACACATTCCTAGAGGAGCAGGTCAAGTGACAGGTAGCAAACAAGCGGTACCTCCTTGACGACTCCCAGGGTCGTCTCCAGGGTGGCCCCTCGCCTGACTAGTTGTGGCTAAGACCATTGCTACTAGTACAACAACCACTACCACCACCACCACCACTGGTGCAGCTTCGCCATCATTTAAGCACACAGATCCGTCTAATACTGCTGCTGGTACTACTCAAGCTTCCCTGCCCGTCTTAAGACGGTAATTAGGGGACTTCCAGCCAGTCCATTAGTGTGGGGCTGCTCCCTGGAATGGCGCGGGATACAATAGGCAGTTTCCCGGGCCGAGGACGGGCGGTGGGCGCCGCTCTGGTGTGTGGGCGGCGGTGGGTGGGCTCCTTTGGTGTGTGGGCGGCGGTGGGCGGGCTCAAGGCTAGTCTAAGAGACATTAGAAATATGAGTAGAATAATAACCAGCACATTGAGTTAGTAAAACATTATTTGTCCAATATAGACGCTCTTCTTATGAAATTCCCCCACACTTTGTACCCGCAAGATGACCTAAAGTTTATGGGTTGGTAAATGTTAGTCTTCTTGTTTGAGGAGCTGTTCACTTGAGACAGTTATAAGCAAGTCCCGGCTGTGTCTGGGCACAAGTGACAGGATGAACAACCCAGCGGGTTTTCTTCCTATTGGGGAGTGTTGAACATGCTGCTATGGCGGTGTGTCCACTCACAGGTTGAGTGGCGCTGCCCAATAAACTCGCCCCTCGGGGCAAAATTTAAAATTCTGCCCCAAAACAGCCCACACCCTCTCCTCCCCCCCCCCCTTCCCACCCACTCTACCCCCCTCACCCCCCTCAACTCATCCCCCCCCCCCCCCCGTTACCCCCACCCCACAAGTCCTACCTCTCAACCCTGCAAAACTTGATCACTTTGGCACGTAGGGAATTTTTCCAACTACAAGTGGAACGGGGCAGGAGGAAGCTAGGGAAATCCCCCCCCCCCCCCAGGCGGCCGGATGGTGGGGGCGGACTGGCTTCATTGGTGATGCAGGAGCCGGCCGGGCGGGCCGGGCACATGTGTACAAACACACGAACAAACACCAACTTCCAAACACACGGACAAACACCGCCTCCCACAATACACCAAATTGTCCCTGCCTGGTTGAGCATCAGAACCTGGCAGGGAATTTTGTGTCCCCCCCCCCCACCCCCACCTCCTCCCTCCGCTGATTCAAGAAGATTGCATGTTTCTGGGGACATTCTGGGGATTTCTTGGCGGGTACGTTAAGGGGGGGGGGGAGAGGGGAGAATCTGAGGTTGGAGGGGAAAAATCTGTGGATTGTAGGGGAGGGGGCGGGGAAGTAAGGTGCGGGTTGTTTTATAGAACTGCTGCCTCATACAGCTGGCGTCAGCTGCCTCATACAGCTGTAGGTCCTATATAAAGATATCAAAAGAGAACCCGACAAAAATGGATATCAATTGCATAAATTATAAGTTATAGAAGGGCTACCAAAGTATTGGTTTTGAAATAGGGTTGTTAATGTACTGAAGGAATTATCGGGTAGCGTAAGCTATTTGGGATCCCCGAGTTGTTTCAAGCGTAGGTGACACACACACACACACACACACACACACACACACACACACACACACACACACACACACACACACACACATATATATATATATATATATATACATATATATATATATATATATATATATATATATATATATATATATATTATTAAATATGACCGAAAAAGTAAGATTAATAATTCTAACACGAATTTTCTCGATATTTCTTATTTTTCTTTTCACTGTTGATGGTAATTGAAAATTCAATTCTCCAAAATTCATTTTTATTTCTAGTCTGACGCGACACTTGAACGCGTTTCGTAATAACTTATTACATTTTCAAAGACTTTTAGTTTACACACAACTATAACCTGCAAACACTAAACAGAGTTCTTACTATGCTATGATTTAAACAGCTTTCATTTTTCATTTTGTACCCGCATTTTGGGTGAGGTGATATGTTACAACAGTTTTGGATGAGGTGAACAAAACTTTCAACACAGGATAGAACACGAAACAATGGGTATTGAAGGTAGGAATGGAAGTAATTGCAGAGGGCCTATTGGCCCATATTTCTTGATGCTTCTATATTGGAGCGGAGTCTTGAGGTGGGTAGAATATAGTTGTGCATTAATTGGCTGTTGATTGCTGGTGTTGACTTCTTGATGTGTATAGTGCCTCGCAGACGTCAAGCCGCCTGCTATCGCTGTATCTATCGATGATTTCTGTGTTGTTTGCTAACAACACAGATACTGTGTTGTGTGCTAACAACACAGCTGAGACAATGCTCTTCACTGGGGGTGGGGGGTGGCGAAGAACGAGGGGTGAAGGAGGGGTGAGGCAGCAGGAGGGGTGAGGCAGCAGCAGGAGGAGGGGTGAGGCAGCAGCAGCAGGAGGGGTGAGGCAGCAGCAGCAGGAGGGGTGAGGCAGCAGCAGGAGGAGGGGTGAGGCAGCAGCAGCAGGAGGGGTGAGGCAGCAGCAGCAGGAGGGGTGAGGCAGCAGCAGCAGGAGGGGTGAGGCAGCAGCAGCAGGAGTGGTGAGGCAGCAGCAGCAGGAGGGGTGAGGCAGCAGCAGGAGGAGGGGTGAGGCAGCAGCAGCAGGAGGGGTGAGGCAGCAGCAGGAGGAGGGGTGAGGCAGCAGCAGCAGGAGGGGTGAGGCAGCAGCAGCAGGAGGGGTGAGGCAGCAGCAGCAGGAGGGGTGAGGCAGCAGCAGCAGGAGGGGTGAGGGAGCATCAGCAGCAGGAGTGGTGAGGCAGCAGCAGCAGCAGCAGCAGGAGGGGTGAGGCAGCAGCAGGAGGAGGGGTGAGGCAGCAGCAGCAGGAGGGGTGAGGCAGCAGCATTAGGGGTGAGGCAGCAGCAGCAGGAGGGGTGAGGCAGCAGCAGCAGGAGGGGTGAGGCAGCAGCAGCAGGAGGGGTGAGGCAGCAGCAGCAGGAGGGGTGAGGCAGCAGCAGCAGCAGGAGTGGTGAGGCAGCAGCAGCAGGAGGGGTGAGGCAGCAGCAGCAGCAGGAGTGGTGAGGCAGCAGCAGCAGCAGGAGGGGCGAGGCAGCAGCAGCAGCAAACGGAGGGGCGAGGCAGCAGCAGCAGGGGTGAGGCAGCAGCAGCAGGAGGGGTGAGGCAGCAGCAGCAGGGGTGAGGCAGCAGCAGCAGGAGGGGTGAGGCAGCAGCAGCAGGAGGGGTGAGGCAGCAGCAGCAGGAGGGGTGAGGCAGCAGCAGCAGGAGGGGTGAGGCAGCAGCAGCAGCAGGAGTGGTGAGGCAGCAGCAGCAGCAGCAGCAGCAGCAGCAGCAGGAGGGGTGAGGCAGCAGCAGCAGGAGGGGTGAGGCAGCAGCAGCAGGAGGGGTGAGGCAGCAGCAGCAGGAGGGGTGAGGCAGCAGCAGCAGGAAGGGTGAGGCAGCAGCAGCAGCAGCAGCAGGAGGGGTGAGGCAGCAGCAGCAGGAGCAGGAGGTGTCTGCCACAGTTAGCTTCCACACCCAACTTTTCTCTCGGGCTAAAAGCTCCCCCTCCCAGACTTTGTAATTAACTTAGTCCGTGATGACTGTACCCCCACCGCAGCCCCCCCCTCCCCCCCCCCCATCCTCTTAACCTCCTCTTCCTCCCCAACTTATTCTCCTCCCCACCCACCACCTTCTCTCTCCCCCACCTTAACCCCCCCCCCCCAAAGAACGGGGTCAGAAGCCCTGGTTACAGAGACCGATGATACAGTGGACCCCGGATGTAACCACCAGCCAGGGTTTCATAAAATTCACGAAAAATATATATATACTGTATTTTAAAATCGACTTCCAACCCCCTATGTCCCCCTGCCACCCCCCCACGCCCCCTGCCAGGTGAGGCTGGTCACTGTAAACTTGTACACACACCAAACAAGTCTACCTGTCCCTGGCCCTCACACACAACACAAGAAAAGTCCCCAGAATTATGTTTGACAAAATTCATTAGCGTGAATGTTCATTTTTATAGTTTGAAAAAAAATCAATAAAACATTTATGCAAATTTAGCGTGGACTGTGAACGTTTGGCCAGCTGAGCTCAGCGTTTGTCTGGTTGCTGGTGAGTGACTGTTTGGTAGTGACACGTACGCACACGCACGCACACACACTGGCTGAGCAGCCACACAATAGCCGCACATCATCAGCGGCATGTGCAAGGTTAGCCAACATACTCACTTACCTGTTGTGAGCTTGAAGAAGAAAGAGTCGTTCAGGAACTTGAACACCACGTTCGGCAGACGATTATGCAGGTTTGGATTATGCAGCACCAGTCCATATCTGGTCAAAGACAAACCGAATCTGGACAAAGTTTAGAGTTATGCCACTAGACAGGTTCCAGATCTGGGGGGGGGGGGCGCGAGTTACAAGGAAGATTAAAAACAACTAAATCTCACATCACTGGAAGAGAAGAGTAACAGGAGGGGATATGATCACGACATACAAATTTTCCACGGTAATTGACAGGGTAGACAATGGGTTGTTTCAGAACGCCACACAAGGGTTCACAAGCAAAGTGTCTTTAGACTGAGGGTCTTAGGTGAGGGGACACCGCTTGGAGCGGCAGTGTTATTATTATTATTAACATCTTTATTGACAAAATTAATTACAATTTTGCCTAATCTGAGGATTTTGATAGTCTTATTAAAGTGAGGATAATGCTGGTATTCACTGTCACGCAGGACAGAGGGTCATACATAAGACAACAGGTCTAAACTGTAGGCTGAAGCACATATATATCATGGTTACAATCAATGTTTTAATGTATTGATATGTGAAAACAACTTTCTACTGTGCACTGCCACACAAGGGCGTGGTGATAAACGTCACTATCTACATGAATTCCATGGAAAATATGATCAAATACTACGACGTTAAGGAACAGGTGTTACAACACCTGCTGGTCCATAACACCTGCTGGTCCATAACCCGGGCCCATTGGGCAAGGTTCTTATACCCCCCTTCCCCCCCCCCCCCCCCGAAGAGTAGCCTAGGTGTAGCTTGCCAGGCTTAGCGTGTGAGAGAGAGTGCAATAGAGTATACACTACACTCTCATGGTAGTCACTTCTCAGTGAAGCAGAAGGTAAACCTGTAAGTGTATCATCTACTCTACAGTGTCTACTCCATCTACCAGTTTCACCTCATATTTCAAGTCCCCTCAAACCTTTATGTTGACAGAAATGGAACTTCTTGTCGTGATGAGGTCACGTGAGGCTGGCCATGAGAGGTCACAGGTCCTGTTGAGAGTTGTTCACCTGGTTAAGGTGAGTGAGTGTGACGCTACCAGACCCGGCCCAGATTCACGAAGCAGTTACGCAGGCACTTACGAACGTGTACATCTTTCCTCAATCTTTGACGGCTTTGGTTACATTTATTAAACGGTTTACAAGCATGAAAACTTCCCAATCATATGTTGTTATTGTTATAAACAGCCTCCTGGTGCTTCGGAGCTCATTAACTGTTTAATAATTGTAAACAAAGCCGCCAAAGATTGAGAAAAGATGGACAGGTTCGTAAGTGCTTGCAACACCTGTAATAATGTGTTGTTTACACTTAGGTCTCCAGGCTGTGCACTGGTTCAAGGCTCCTCCCACTCACCCCTGGTCTGGGACCAGATTCACGAAGCACTTACGCAAGCACTTACGAACCTGTCCATCTTTTCTCAATCTTTGGCTGCTTTGTTTACAATTATTAAACAATTAATGAACTCCGAAGCACCAGGAGGCTCTTTATAACAGACAACAGATGATTGGGAGCGTCTTTCTTCCTCATCACAATGTTACACAATTTGACTTTCTGGGGTAGTAAGTGTTTTTTTCTTCTGATTGTTAATGCCTCCAGAGTATAGAAAATGGATTATTGATTCCCGCTAAGACTTTGCTGTGAACTTTGTCTGAGACAGCTTAGGGCAGACGTCCTGAAGGTCCCTGAAGACTGGCGACTTATGAAACAATGTGTCACAGCTCTAGATAAAGAGCTGTGGGTCTAGTCTTCCCTAAGCTTAGACAAGGGTCAAGACCAAAGTTTTGACCTTTGTCAAAATATTAGCCATTTTCTGTACTTTGGAGCCATATTAGTAGGCATCCAGCAGTCTCGGGAGACTATGGCGTTGCTCTCTAGTTGTCGAGGTTGGAGTGACCTCTCCAGGGTGCCAAACCTGGGTAGGTCGATATGGAGGAGAAGCTGTTACCCATGCAGCAGGTCCTCCCCATGCAGCATAAGTAACCAGAAAATAACACTACCAAGGAGGCCGGGTGGTAGGATACGTTGTCAATGAAGACCCACTTGCCAAGCTTCTGGCAAGCAATGTAACCAAGAGGCCCTAAGGTGCATCTCAAACCTCTTTATCAGCAGCAGTTGCAAAACTTTACATAACGCACAAGCTCGCTCTTGCCCGCAGAACGTCCCACGGATGACCATCCCACCAGGACCAGATGGGATGGAACTATGCCAGCCGCGGCTCGTCCTCACTAGCCATCCGTCCCTCCCACTGCTCTGGTCTCAGCCTCAGAACCCTTCAACACTGGATAGATGTCGATTTATTGATTGATGGAAGATTAGGCCACCCCAAGAGGTGGCACGGGCATGAATAGCCCGTAAGGATAGATGTCGGCGGCCTGTCTGTTGTATATAAGGCTCACCCCGGCCGTGCCTCTATGACTGTAACCCAGCATCCACATGACTGTAACCCCAGCACCACATGACTGTAACCCAGCACCACATGACTGTAACCCAGCACCCACATGACTGTAACCCAGCACCACATGACTGTAACCCAGCACCACATGACTGTAACCCAGCACCACATGACTGTAACCCAGCACCACATGACTGTAACCCAGCACCACATGACTGTAACCCAGCACCACATGACTGTAACCCAGCACCACATGACTGTAACCCAGCACCCACATGACTGTAACCCAGCACCACATGACTGTAACCCAGCACCACATGACTGTAACCCAGCACCACATGACTGTAACCCAGCACCACATGACTGTAACCCAGCACCCACATGACTGTAACCCAGCACCACATGACTATAACCCACCACCACATGACTGTAACCCAGCACCACATGACTGTAACCCAGCACCACATGACTATAACCCAGCACCACATGACTGTAACCCAGCACCACATGACTGTAACCCAGCACCACATGACTGTAACCCAGCACCACATGACTGTAACCCAGCACCCACATGACTGTAACCCAGCACCACATGACTGTAACCCAGCACCCACATGACTGTAACCCAGCACCACATGACTGTAACCCAGCACCACATGACTGTAACCCACCACCACATGACTGTAACCCACCACCACATGACTGTAACCCACCACCACATGACTGTAACCCACCACCACATGACTGTAACCCACCACCACATGACTGTAACCCACCACCACACGACTGTAACCCAGCACCACATGACTGTAACCCAGCACCACATAACACACACACATGTTAAAGCAAAACCAACCCAAACACTGGTATTCCAACACAAGAGTTGATAAGCTGGTGTACCACACCAACTCACAGAGGCAGTAATGCTGAAGCTTTACTCACAGTCTTATTGAACCTTGTTCTTAATTAAAGATAAACGAGAGAGAGAGAGAGGGGAGGAGAATGAGGGGAACAAAGAGGGGACATAAGAGGTTAGAAAGGGGAAAGGTGGAAATTTTAAAATGGAGGACAGAGAGGGAGATGAAAGAAGGGAATGAAAGAGAGAGAGAGAGAGAGAGAGAGAGAGAGAGAGAGAGAGAGAGAGAGAGAGAGAGAGAGAGAGAGAGAGAGAGAGAGAGAGAGAGAGAGAGAGAGGAAACGACAGAGCGAATAATGGGAGACAAGTAAAGAGGGCTGGAAGGGGGAATAACAGCTAAAAAGAGAGAGAGAGAGAGAGAGAGAGAGAGAGAGAGAGAGAGAGAGAGAGAGAGAGAGAGAGAGAGAGAGAGAGAGAGAGAGAGAGAGAGAGAGAGAGAGAGAGAGATGAGGATTACGGCTCGCTTCTCTCGAATTAATTACTGGGTCTTGCAGGAGCGGATTTGTGAAGCAAGGATTTCCCTAAGGACCGGCGGCCACCCACTAGACTGGTGACTGGCACTGTCTCACAGTGACTGGCTGACTGTAGAGAGACTGACAGCTCCCCAGCTAACTGTAGGGAGATTGCCAGCTCCCCAGCTGACTGTTGACAGACTGAGAGCTCCCCAGCTGACTGTTGACAGACTGAGAGCTCCCCAGCTGACTGTTGACAGACTGAGAGCTCCCCAGCTGACTGTTGACAGACTGAGAGCTCCCCAGCTGACTGTTGACAGACTGAGAGCTCCCCAGCTGACTGTAGAGAGACTGACAGATCTCCAGCTGGCTGAAGGGAGACTGACAGCTCCCCAGCCAACTGTAGAGACACTGACAGCTCTCAGCTGACTGTAGAGAGACTGATAGCTCCCCAGCTGACTGTAAAGAGACTGACAGCTCCCCAGCCAACTATAGAGAGACTGACAGCTCCCCAGCTGACTGTAGAGTGACAGAGATCCACGGGTCACACATATCAAATCCAGCCCACAGTGTTTTGCTCCAATTCGCGCCAAAAGTGAGCAAAACAACAGGGTCATTGAATTAGGCGGGAAGCTGCGCCGACAAGCAGGCGGCTACCCCCCCCCCTCCCCCCTAACCGAAAACACCGCCGTTAACAGATAGAATAGAGCCCCTGTGTACCGTTGTGAGGTGTTCCTGTTATCTCACTTGGGTTGGGGAGAGAGAGATAGATCCCTCTCTCTTCAAAGAGAGGGATCCTGTTAGTTAAGTGTGAGAGAGGGTACAGAGGGAGAACGGGATACAGGGGGAGAGAGAACGGGATACAGGGAGAGGGAGAACGGGATACAGAGTAACACATGTGTGAAGATACACCATACACAAAGTACAGTGACTATGTCAATGGTTCCCAGTACGGGTCCTGTACAGTAAACCTGTATCTTTCGCATTTTCCCTAAATATCAAGCTTGGAATGATTGGAAATGTTGTAAGTTCACTTATTTAGTAAACTTATAAGTACCTGGCTGCTTGTTATAGCTCTTTGCAGCCTTGAGGGGATAACTGCTGGATGGACCCCTATCCAGACCTATCCTAACCCATCCTAACCCTAACATAAATTACAGTCTCTAGAAAGGTGAAGAGTTAGGGGGTGACATGATGGAGGTTTACAAGTGGATGAAGGGGCATAGCAAAGAGGGATATTAATAGGGGTATTAAAAGTATCAACACAAGAGTCTATCCTCTTACTATATAACCCAGACTCACCACTGAAGATAACAACTGTGTGTTATCCTAAACAGGGCAATATAAACGCACCAACGCACAGGCTTAGTTGAGCACATGCCCGAAGCCTATTGAAACTACGGTCTTAAAGAAACAATATTATTTAAGCTAAGAGCCGAGTCAAATAGTGCCTTTGCTTTTTGTGATTAAATTTAAAATTAGTACTATTGCCTCCTTAACCCTAAACACTTCAAAAGTTCTTCCGATCTGATTTTGATTTGCAATTATGATTGACTAAGAATTTAAATTCAGTATTAACACTGTGGTTTCTTCTTTTGACAGCCAAGGGACGTTTACATCTTGCTGTTTTAATATTGTATTTATTGAGAAGACCTTCAGTGGGCTATCATTTATTATAGATGTTGCCTTAGCTTATATAAATTATATTTTCCCCTTTAATGTGTAGGCAGGTGTTGTAGGCAGGTGTTGGGGCAGGTGTTGTAGGCAGGTGTTGTAGGCAGGTGTTGTAGGCAGGTGTTGGGGCAGGTGTTGTAGGCAGGTGTTGTAGGCAGGTGTTGTAGGCAGGTGTTGTAGGCAGGTGTTGTAGGCAGGTGTTGGGGGCAGGTGTTGGGGGCAGGTGTTGTAGGCAGGTGTTGGTGGCAGGTGTTATGGGAAGTATCATGGAACAAGTGAGTGGACTTGATAACTCTTGTGTTGATTAAACAAAAGGGTAATGTTGTTTTGATTTAAATCAATCACGTAATTGGTATAATTTCTTTTTAACACTTCTATATTATAATAATTGTTATAAATATTTCTTATAGACCGGCAGGAGAGCCGACTACAGCCCTGAATACCTCTTCATATTTACTAATAAAGATAAATGAGTAATTGGTGTATATATTCTCCACTCTCGTTCACAATTTGCTACTTGTGAATGCGTCACATAAACAACACTAGACAGATGCTGGGGGTTGTGTTGTGTATGGTGGTAACCCCCATACACAACACCTGTGTATGGGGGGGGGCAGTGTCTAACGGGACAGAAACGATTGGGCGTGTTTGATCTGATTACTTCCGTTTACCTTTGCGGTTAAAATAGACATCCGGGAATTAAGATACCTTCCCTTTCCTTCACTACCCATTGCCTTCATCACAAGACACAACTACACACGAAAAACAGTGAATCATTGTGTATAATATTGTTCATAAATTTTGATGAAGATGGAAAAATGGTTATTAATTTAGGATGGAAACGGTTTCAGCGAGGCGCACTAGGGGTTGACACGGACCTGCCGCACATGATCGCTCCTGAACCGTCAGAAGTACCTTGCAAAAATTTAGGGAATCTTGTCCTAGACGTCTGGACTCCAATTTCGAACACTCTCTTTAAAAATGAGATATTTGCTCGCTCAACAATGACGCTGTTGGGACAGTCGACCCATTTATACTACAATTTATACTACATTTATACTACAATACAACAAAATAAATTAAACAAACATGTGTGTTTGTTTAATTTACTTTTAATAATTAACAAATATAATTAAACATTAGTGTAAAACAAATAAATTAAAACAATAAGAACTAAAATTAAGAATTTTTGTTTTAACAAAAACTAAAATATCAGAGTTTATAGAGAAGTAAAATTTAACAAGAGCATTTGTCCAACAGGAAAATGGAGAACAAAAACAAGTGAGGAAATAAAACATTTAAACGAAACTTAAAAAGAAACATTTAAATATCGACAACTACACCGGAATGTGGAAAATAAAAGTGTAAGGAATTAGTTACAGATATATTTCCTGGAAGTACCAGAAAACAAGGACATTAAACAAGGACATTAAACAAGGACAACGAGAACACCATACAGTAGAACAAGGAACTTATTTACTAGAACAGGAAATAACGTGAGAATATAATGTTCAACGGTATGAACACCAACAATGTTAATGTTCAAAGTAACTAACCCAAGCTGCAAGTCAAATGTGGACCTAAATTATCCTAAACAGAAATTAATATTATATATTGTGGGATATTTAAAGAGTTAGGCCTAGGTAAGGTTAGGTTAAAATGTTTTGGCGACGTTCATTTCAGACGTGTTTACAGAACATGTTGAAGTGAACGAAGCCCGTGTCGAGTCACCGCTTCGAACATGGCCACCTGGGGCCAGATTCACGAAAGCACTTACGCAAACACTTACGAACCTGTACATCTTTTCATAAGCTTTGGCGGCTTTGTTTCCAATTATTAAACAGTTAATGAGCTCCGAAACACCAGGAGGCTGTTTATAACAATAACAACAGTTGATTGGGAAGTTTTCATACTTGTAAACTGTTTAATAAATGTAACCAAAGCCGTCAAAGATTGAGGAAAGATGTTCACGTTCGTAAGTGCTTGCGTAAGTGCTTTCGTGAATCTGGCCCCTGGACTGTAAGTCAAATACGGACTTACGAAAGAGTTAAGTCAGTTAATATTTTTTTTATTCTTTGAGAACTCTACGTCCCTTTGTTTTGATGAAGGCTTGTAAACAACACGTTACGGTACCTGTAAACAACACGTTACGGTACCTGTAAACAACACGTTACGGTACCTGTAAACAACACGTTACGGTACCTGTAAACAACACGTTACGGTACCTGTAAACAACACGTTACGGTACCTGTAAACAACACGTTACGGTACCTGTAAACAACACGTTACGGTACCTGTAAACAGGACAGTGAGAGTGGGAGACACACTGGGACCTCCACGACACAAGGGTGAAGCAACAGGACACTGAACTTGACAATCAACTAACCTAAATGGAACGGTTTGAAATGAACAGGAATATTAAGAAGTGTCCGGACAAATATACCAGAACAAATTAAGAAGATGAAGAGAAAAGACTGAACAGAATGAACAATGAGATATCAAAATAATGAGGCTATCTTGAGGATATCTTGAGATGAATTCGGGGCTTAGCGTCCCCGCGGCCCGGTCCTCGACCAGGCCTTCTTTTTGTTACACATCCCCCAGGAAGCAACCCGTAGCAGCTGTCTAACTCCCAGGTACCTATTTACTTTTTTTTTACCAGACGTGGCCACACATTTACAATGCTAACCAGCATATATACATTTTCTTCTGTGCTCCATGGACAGGGTTAGAGATGTGTTAAACATATAGTTCAGGGATCTATTGAACAATCAACCACAGAAGATGATTCGGTGCTTTTAAAATGCTAAGCTAACCTACATACGTAAATACATAGATACACAGATTTACGTATGCCCTACATAAAGTGTTCGATGTGTCTTTTACATAATGTCATTAATGTGCAATTACAAAGGTGAAATGTAATTCTGATCAGCTATCACATATACTTTATGCACATTCATATACATACACACACATATACGTACATATATACACATATATACACGCACACATGCATACACATACATTTGTCTCTTTTACTCTGACAGGGTAACTCTGACATTTATCTCTTCTACTCTGACCTATTTACTACTAGGTAACAGGGACATCAGGATGAAAAAAACATTTTGCCCATTTGTCTCCGCCTCCACCGGGGATCGAACCCGGAACCTCAGGACTACGAATCCTAAGCGCTGTCCACTCAGCTGTCAGGCGCTGGTCTATCACAATAACAAAACCTCTAAGAATAATTCCTTACGTACTGAAACAGCTGAAGGCCTAGACAGGAACAGCCATCAAAATTGTAACAACAAAAATAAAGCCAGAATTTCATATGGAGTTAAATTATCTCCATGATAATTAGTGTTCCAATTAGATATCACAAACACTGTCTCTCTAAAGTAGAAAACAAAACATCAAGCTGAAACTGGATCCTCTTAAACTGGATCATCCTAATAATAATCCTAAACGCAAATCTGAATTTCAAATCAAATTCAAATTGATGAATATTTGAACTGAACATAACGGTGGCTCAAGCCGTTACCGGTGACTTGTCAACTTTACGTCAACTGGGAGTTGAGAATACTCCTCCAGACTGACCTTCCAGGCAAGTACTGGAAAAACCACACGAGAAGGTCCTTCAGCCTCTCAAAATGTATCTAAACCATGTGGCCCCGATAAGCCCACTCAACGGAGCCCGATTAAAGCACAGGTCTGAAGGTTACCATTCACAGTCCGGGTCTAAAAGTGTGCTGTTCAAAGCTCTGGTCTGAAGACTCCTTATAAATATTTTCAAGCATATTAAGGGGCATTTTTATGTCAAATTGAAAACGAGAAACATAACTTTTTCAATAAGTTATTTTCATGCAAACCCGCCATCTCTTGAGTGCACTGGTCTCTCCTTGTGGACCACAGAGTGCACTGGTCTCCCCTTGTGGACCACAGAGTGCACTGGTCTCCCCTTGTGGACCACAGAGTGCACTGGTCTCTCCTTGTGGACCACAAAGTCCACTGGTCTCCCCTCATGGACCACAGAGCTAATCCAAGAGCTCTTCCAAGAGCTCTTCCAAGAGCTAATAGCTCGATTCTGCAGACACAAATAGTGAATACAGAGTCCACTGGTCTCCATTGTGGACCTGGTCCACAATGAACCCCTCAAAGGACTGGCATTAATATACAGTTTATGATTCAGAGACGAACGGCCGTGTAATAAGGAAGCCTCTTCCAGTCATACCTGTAACACTCAACAGTAATGGTGAAGCCTGTAACAGTGACGATGATTGAAGCCCACTCCCATACACTTATGTATAATTGTGAGGTTGTGATAGTGAAGTCGGTGATATCAGAGCGTGGGTGAAATCAAGACTAACTAGTGTGACCCGAAACAATGAATAGTGATAGTGAAGTCGGTGATATCAGAGCGTGGGTGAAATCAAGACTAACTAGTGTGACCCGAAACAATGAATAGTGATAGTGAGTGCGACACAACTGACAATGAATGGTGACAGCGTAGCACCAGCACCTTCCCTCTCCCGCCTAGTAATCATGAATGAACTCGGCCATAACTCTAAATCCCTTCTACAAACATGGTCAACAGCTCTCCATATGCCGCCCTCTCCCTCTTCGCCGCCATAAACGTTAGCGTCGTAATAGATTACATTAGCGAGTGCATTATTACCAGCTATCACTCCCACCGCACGGTTATCTTCAGCCCATCAAGTCTCGCCGTCATCTGAACGAAAACTTCAAGAACGCCCCAGCTCAGACTCACTGGCGGGAAGATTCTGCTCCGCCATTGGCTGTAGACCCGTGCCAAGCCCCGCCTACCACCTCTTGCGCCACCCCAGTAGCCAATGAGAAGCGTGTTTAGCCAAATATTGATCAGTGTGGACCAATCAGAGCCCAGTTGTTTGACTAAAGTTTTGCGCTCTCCAGCCACCATTTTCCAAATATTGTGCCCAAGAGCGTGGTGAGCCCAAATCAAATTTTCCAGGATATTGGTCGCGTACGAGGCTGATGAAACACATTCACCAGATCCTTGTATCTCGATTTTAAAATAATCCCCCTTTATAAGAGATTCAAGTTCGTCCCTGCGCCTCCATAACGCGTCTATACCCGACATTCAAAGCCGGCGACCGCGAGCGCATTTGCGAGCGTTCGCTGAAAGTATCCGGGTTCGCGAGCAGCCAGCCTCTCTTTAGAAAGCAAGTGGCGAGGGATCTTACACAGGATTTCTTGGCGCCCTGATCCGATGGGCCGGAAAAATGACGTTCAAATCGATGGCGGGATGACGATGAAAGACTCTGGGCCGGGATTCGCTATTCACGAGGATTTAGTGGTCGAGGGGATTGGTTTTGTAAAGGCTGGGGGACTAGGATTGGGGAGGAGAGGCGCTAGGGGAGAGTGAGGGATGGGAGGGAGGGGGGAGGAGGGATGAGAGGACGAAGTTGGGAGAGTAGAGGGGGGATGGGGAGAGGAGGGAGGGGGGGGGGACAGGGAAGAGGGGAGAGAGAACTTGTGGTAGGAGAGTAAGGGGAGAGGACAGTCTTTAATGTCGGGGTGATATTTGTTTAAAAAGTTCTGCCGCTGCTGTCTTTGACTGTTGGGGAGACTTGGGTTTATTCTGACCATCAGGGGGGGGGGGGGAGAGAGGAGAGAGAAGGGGGGTTGGAGAAGGAGGGGCTGGGACGGTGCTCTGTAAACCCCCCCATGGAAGGGGGGGGCGGGGAGAGGTTTACTGATGCACTCAACACAAGCCCCATCATTAGATGGCGTGTGAGAGCAGTGCATCAGGGGGTCGGCCCCCCCCTCTCCACACCTCGCCCCATATTTTATCCCCCAGTCATGCATGTTCAGACGAGCGCCCCCCCCCCCCCCCCCCGAGGCCAATATTCATTCCCCCTGACGCCGTTCTGCTGACATCTTGACGCTGTTATCTTGACATCTCTTGATATTTTGATGCTGTTTTGCCGGCATCCTGACGCGTTCTGCTGACATCACAGTGATATCTTGACGCCGTTCTGCTGATGTCCTGACGCTGCTCTACTGATATCCCGACGCTCTTCTGCTGACATTTCTAAGCTCCTGACAGTAGGAATGATAACACAGACGCAGGAGCGTATATGAAGACGGTGATAACTATTTTGGCGGTGCAAGAATTACGTTAATACTCTCTTATCAGTGTTTATATGGACAGCTTTACCCTGATTGGCTGAAACACAAGCACATGGCAGTGATTGCACAAAACAATGACAGTAACATGTCAAGTTACATGACAGTAACTTGACAGTGATTTTACGAAACAACACTTGACAGTGACTTGAGGAAACATGAGGGGCTCTAATGTTATCATCAACAGTGATGGCACGCTTACCAGCACTGCCACCACCACACCACCACAACACACCACCACCACACCACCACCACCACCACCACAACACACCACCACCACACCAAAACAACACACCACCACCACCACACCACCACAACACACCACCACAACACACCACCACCACCTCAACACACCACCACCACCACAACACACCACCACCAACACACCACCACCACCACACCACACCACCACAACACACCACCACTACCACACCACCACCACAACACACCACCACAACACACCACCACCACCACAACACACCACCACAACACACCACCACAACACACCACCACAACACACCACCACAACACACCACCACGCCGCCACCACCACCACAACACAACACACCACCACCACCACCACAACACAACACACCACCACCACCACCACCACAACACACCACACCACCACCACAACACACCACCACCACAACACACCACCACAACAAGCAACAAGGGACTGATCAACAACAGACACCCGGGCACCATAACCCAACAAGCAACAAGGGACTGATCAACAGCAGACACCCGGGCACCATAACCCAACAAGCAACAAGGGACTGATCAACAACAGACACCCGGGCACCATAACCCAACAAGCAACAAGGGACTGATCAACAACAGACACCCGGGCACCATAACCCAACAAGCAACAAGGGACTGATCAACAACAGACACCCGGGCACCATAACCCAACAAGCAACAAGGGACTGATCAACAACAGACACCCGGGCACCATAACCCAACAAGCAACAAGGGACTGATCAACAACAGACACCCGGGCACCATAACCCAACAAGCAACAAGGGACTGACCAACAACAGACACCCGGGCACCATAACCCAACAAGCAACAAGGGACTGACCAACAACAGACACCCGGGCACCATAACCCAACAAGCAACAAGGGACTGATCAACAACAGACACCCGGGCACCATAACCCAACAAGCAACAAGGGACTGATCAACAACAGACACCCGGGCACCATAACCCAACAAGCAAGAAGGGACTGATCAACAACAGACACCCGGGCACCATAACCCAACAAGCAACAAGGGACTGATCAACAACAGACACCCGGGCACCATAACCCAACAAGCAACAAGGGACTGATCAACAACAGACACCCGGGCACCATAACCCAACAAGCAAGAAGGGACTGATCAACAACAGACACCCGGGCACCATAACCCAACAAGCAACAAGGGACTGACCAACAACAGACACCCGGGCACCATAACCCAACAAGCAAGAAGGGACTGATCAACAACAGACACCCGGGCACCATAACCCAACAAGCAACAACTACACAGTTCCAGCGTGAGCAGCTTGCGTTAGAGAAGGTTTACTTGTATAATGAATAAATGAATAATAAATAATGTGTGAATGCCAGAGGGAGCGAGAGTGTGCTTGGGGGCCCCAGTCAGATGCCAGATATCCTTCACGCTTACCTCACACTGGCCAGATATCCTTCACGCTTACCTCACACTGGCCAGATATCCTTCACGCTTACCTCACACTGGCCAGATATCCTTCACGCTTACCTCACACTGGCCAGATATCCTTCACGCTTACCTCACACTGGCCAGATATCCTTCACGCTTACCTCACACTGGCCAGATATCCTTCACGCTTACCTCACACTGGCCAGATATCCTTCACGCTTACCTCACACTGGCCAGATATCCTTCACGCTTACCTCACACTGGCCAGATATCCTTCACGCTTACCTCACACTGGCCAGATATCCTTCACGCTTACCTCACACTGGCCAGATATCCTTCACGCTTACCTCACACTGGCCAGATATCCTTCACGCTTACCTCACACTGGCCAGATATCCTTCACGCTTACCTCACACTGGCCAGATATCCTTCACGCTTACCTCACACTGGCCAGATATCCTCCACGCTTACCC
This sequence comes from Procambarus clarkii, assembly GCF_040958095.1. Classification (NCBI taxonomy): domain Eukaryota; kingdom Metazoa; phylum Arthropoda; class Malacostraca; order Decapoda; family Cambaridae; genus Procambarus; species Procambarus clarkii. The sequence continues at coordinate 11,765,804 of NC_091175.1, read as the reverse complement.
CACACTGGCCAGATATCCTCCACGCTTACCTCACACTGGCCAGATATCCTCCACGCTTACCCCACACTGGCCAGTGTGAGGTAAGCTGGGTGAGGCTCCACTCACTCTGGAGTGAGCTGGGTGAGGCTCCACGCCTCACCCAGCTCACACTAAGGGGCCAGATTCACGAAGCAGTTACGCAAGCACCTACGAACGTGTACGCCTCTCCTCAATCTTAGACGGCTTTGGTTACATTTATTAAACAGTTTACAAGCATGAAAACTTGCCAATCAACTGTTGTTATTGTTATAAACTGCCTCCTGGTGCTTCGGAGCTCATTAACTGTTTAATAATTGTAAATAAAGCCGCCAAAGATTGAGAAAAGATGTACAGGTTCGTAAGTGCTTGCGTAACTGCTTCGTGAATCTGGCCCCACCAAGTGTGCCAATATGTACTCTTACAACTCTCCAAAAGTTCACGTTTTGAACTATTAATTTTCAGGAAGTTAAACACCAAACTTAAGCATTCCTAGGTAGCAAATATATGTACTATAATAGGCCGAAGATTGTGTATATTAGGTGTAAAATTGCTTGAATATGTTAGGATAAATTCTTTATTTACATTTATAATTTTGTAGCAGGCCAATTGGGCATTCTAATTGGAATACAAAAATACAAAATACAAGAAAAGTAATACAAATACAGTAACACAAAAGTAATACAAAACGTGACTTCTTTTGGGGTCCAAGAGTACATATTGGCACGCTGTACTGCCCGTCCCAACGTCCAGAAAATGTCGTCCTAAAGTGCCCCCTTATCCTAACCTACCAGAGGACCCAAAACAAAAAACGGGACAGTATGCAGGCGAGGAGTCACAATAACGTGGCTGAAGTATGTTGACCAAACCACACACTAGAAAGTGAAGGGACGACGACGACGTTTCGGTCCGTTCCTGGACCATTCTCAAGTCGATTGTGAGAATCGACTTGAGAATGGTCCAGGACGGACCGAAACGGGAGAGTACGTCAGTTCCGCGACCCGGTACCTTTATCTAGTGCGACAGTTTTTGGCCTTAGGTAGAGTACATAGAGTAGAACGTCAAAATACGACGTTCTATTATGAGGACTGGTAGCTGTGTGAGTAGTAGCATTTAGGGAGGCTGGGGACCAATGATAGTGTGATGGTGTTACACTTTAATTCCATTGTTCATAATGTATCGGGTGTGGTGATCACTATAGCTGCCACCTATAGTGACCACACTATACTGGGCATCACTATACCATACTCGCTAGTTTTTTGGAAAACTTTGGTATTATTGTGAAGTGTTACGAGGCAATATACAAATGATGATGAATTCAAAAGTTTAGCTTTTCGAAATATATAATAGACAAAAACCAAAAAAAAACCACCATATAATTGGCCGAACACTACATGACACTACAGTTTATAGTGTCAGAACACTATACCACTGTTATAACACTATACCACTGTTATAACACTATACCACTGTTATAACACTATACCACTGTTATAACACTATACCACTGTTATAACACTATACAACTGTTATAACACTATACCACTGTTATAACACTATACCACTGTTATAACACTATACAACTGTTATAACACTATACCACTGTTATAACACTATACCACTGTTATAACACTATACCACTGTTATAACACTATACCACTGTTATAACACTATACCACTGTTATAACACTATACCACTGTTATAACACTATACCACTGTTATAACACTATACCACTGTTATAACACTATACCACTGTTATAACACTATACCACTGTTATAACACTATACCACTGTTATAACACTATACCACTGTTATAACACTATACAACATGTATTATTCTACAAATGCGTAATTTTATAAGTGTGTATTTGTATTCAGTTGGTGTATTTTCCTCGTGTATAATGCACACGAGATTATACATTCACAGATAACCAGCATATTTGGGCAAGCAAGAATAACTCAAACAATATATTTTGTGTGTGTGTGTGTGTGTATTTATTTCTGCTTGCAGGATCCAACTTGTTAGCTCTTGGGCCCCGCCTTTCTACCCACCGGTTGTCTACTGCGCTGACTTCCGATCTATTTTCCTCTATCATACCTACTGCATATATTTATCACACACACACACACACACACAAACTCCCAGGTACCTATTTACTGCCAGGTGAACAGATGAAGCATCAGGTGAAGCTCTGTTCATTTGCTTCTGCCTCGGGCGGGAATCGAACCCGGGCCCTTAGGACTACGACCCCTGAGCGCTGTCTGTGAGACCTGAGTGTGTACTCACCTACTTGCGCCAGCAGGGTTGAGCTCTAGCCCTTAGACCCCGCTTTTCTAGCCGTTGGTGTACGTACTCACCTATTTGTGCTTGCGGGGGTTAAGCTTTGGCTCTTTGGTCCCGCCTCTCAACTGTCAATCAACTGGTGTACAGGTTCCTGAGCCTATTGGGCTCTATCATATCTACATTTGAAACTGTGTATGGAGTCAGCCTCCGCCACATCACTGCCTAATGCATTCCACCTGTTAACTACTCTGACACTGAAAAAGTTCCTTCTAACGTCCCTGTGACTCATGTGGGTACTCAGTTTCCGTACCAGTGTACATCATTAATGAAATACAACATTTATAAAGTGGAAATTATGAATTGCTCTACTCAACCGGCAACTGATTATATTGAAATTGCCTCTTTGAAATTCCTCGTGCCTTTTAGAACGGCTTATTTTTGCGATAGATCATTCTCTATCTGTAAAGGGAACAAGTGACTAATATAGAAATAGGTTGAATGCATACAGTAATCACCACTGTCAATTGACAGTAATGGCTGCAGATGTTAGCCTCGGTGGGAGAAGCTCACATATTAAAGCCGATCAGAAATGAGTTTTTTTTTAATATTTAAATTCCCGTTTATTTAAAATTGCCCAATTACTATAAAAAAATATCCCCTTTTATTGTCAGATTCCAGCAATTGGAGGATTAAAAAAAGCAAGAAAAAAAGCATGCGACTAAAAATAGCAAACTTTTTTAGCGAATGATTTTTTGTGAATTTTCAGAAACTTTGCTATAAAGTTGATAAACTGTGTAATACAAATTACAATTAGTATATGCTGCGGGTGGGATTATATTTAAATACACCCAGAAGATAGGTTCAATATGTAATATTTCTCTGGCCTCTGTGTACTCCATTCCCGTGCTCGTGATGTTACACTTATCTGGATTGATGTCTAGTAACCATTTGCTCCACCAAGCTGTAACTTGGATGCTCTTATTCTCCTCCTCGCCAACTTTTGCGTCAGATAAAAACCAGTTTAATTCACTATTAATGTAATTGACGTATACCAGGAATACCATTGGCCTCAACGCTCATCCTTGAGGAACTCCTGGAATGACGTTCTCATTGTTTCTCATCTGAGTCTCTCATTGTTTGTGCTTCAGGGTTGTTAGGTTGTTTCAACCAATTAGCACTCTGCAACCCGTTCTCGCAAATTCGTAAAGTCAATATTGACTTATTAACTACGTGCATAGGTGATATACTAAACCTAATAGATACCCTTAAAAAGATTCATAGAAAACACCGACCTTACCTAACCTTGTTAGTATCTTAAGATAAGCTTCTTATTGCTTCGTAATTACAATTATTACTTAACCTATACCTATTATAGGTTAGGTAATAATTGTAATTACGAAGCAATAAGATGCTTATCTTAAGATACTAACAAGGTTAGGTAAGGTCGGTGTTTTCTATGAATCTTTTTAAGGGTATCTATTATGTTAAGTATGTCACCTATGCACATATTTAATAAGTCAATATTGACTTATTAAATTTGCGAGAACGGGTTGCACTCTGGTAGTTCCTTCGTCCCCTCAACAACTCCCTCCCACCCCCCCACCCCAGCCAATCTTCCTCTAGGAAGTCTTCCCTTTTATTCCCACCTGACTGTGTACATCCTCTGTCAGTTAAGTTAAGCACTCATTGGTCTAGCTAGTAACTGGATGGGTGACCGCGCAGACAGCTTCGCCCTTGGCCCAGAGGGACTTTCATAAACCTAACAGGCTTCCTGTCCCCGACTATGGCATACATGGATATTAGTACACTTTCCTCTCTGCTACCCCCATAGTATACTTGACAGTGAATACCAGCATTATCCTCACTTTAATAAGACTATCAAAATCCTCAGATTAGGCAAAATTATAATTAATTTTGTCAATAAAGATGTTAATAATAATAATAACCTCTCTGCTAACGCCTTAGTAAACTTCCCCTGTGCTCTTCGCCTCCCCCGTCCCCTCACACTCTACACTGACAACTGTGGTACACAAAGGCTGACGGAGTATCAGACGCCTTCATATGTCTACAAATTTCGGTGTTTGAGCAGACCAGCCGGGACGCTCTCTGGGAGGCGAGATGGGCGCCCCAAGTGTCTGTCTACGGTGGCCGCTTCCACGGACACACGCACGGACGGAAACCCGGTTATATAGGGACAGACGCACGGACGGACGGACGGACAGGAAGCCGGGAAAGTTACCAAGCAATGTTTCCCAGCTTTGCGTCAAAGTCGTACACATTTCCTGTCCTTCTTGACAGCAAATCAAGCCAAGAGACACATGGCGACGGTCTCAACAATCACCAATGGACATACATCTGGAAACACTAACATAACATTCACACAACATTACCACAACATCGCTTTCCCGACGCTTACCTTGTTTAAAACGTTAGAATAACGTTACGAAAACGTTGAAGTGACGTTGTGCACTTATCCACCAGCGACACGGGTCCGGCAGTCACCTCGCAAGCTGTAAATAGCGATGAACCACCACCTGGGTATTAGTGGAACATGAAACTCTCTCTCTCTCAAATGTCAGGTAAATAACAATACTAATGACATTCTTGCACGTGTCTGTAACCGCCCGACCTCTCCAGCGTTCACAGCGGCCCTTAAATGATGTACTAAATTGCCAAAAACTACGACTCGGTCGTAAGTCCTGACCGTGAACTTACGAATAGAAAATGGGATATCACGTGAATTTTTGTGAGCCGCTACGCTTTGTAGTACATCTTACTGTGATGTTGGGAATGTTTATGTCAAGATACGATGTGTGCGAGACGACAGGTTATGTACAGAGGGAGACACCCACATGCTGATGTATATATGTCCCTAATGGCGCTCTTGTGGCTCATGCAGAGGGCAATTTAAAATATATATATATATGTATATATATATGTCGTACCTAGTAGCATGAACGCACTTCTCGGCTTCTATGCAAGTTCCTATTTGCCTAATAGGCCGAGTGATTTTCTTTATTTTCAATAAATTGCTTCCAATTAGTTTATTTGAATTATTATTAATATATTATATTAGGAACATACATTATTGACTTAGTTGTGTTAGTTTAGGTTAGGTTATGATAGGTTAGGTTAGGTTGGTTAGGTTTGGTCATATATCTACGTTAGTTTTAACTCAAATTGAAGAAAATTACCTCAAACATAATGAAATAGATACCTTTATCATTTCATAAGAAAAAAATTAAAAAATATATAAATTCAGGAAAACTTGGCTTATTAGGCAAATCGGGCCTTGCATAGTAGGCCAAGTACTGCGTTCTGGCTACTAGGTACATTATATATATATATATATATATATATTATATATATATATATATATATATATATATATATATAGTTGTTGAATTTGATTAATCATTCACTCTAACAGACAGACACACGTTCGCTTGCTCCCTGCCCACCCCCTCTCCCTCTCCACTACAAGTCTGAGGACGCTGTTGCAACGTCAGAGAAATCTATAATCAATCAACCAAGGTTCCAAGGCAGGTGTGGGCGAGGTGTTGCTGTGTTGAGAGTGCTGGTGTGGGCGGCAGGGGTCACCGTGGGCGTTGACAAGAGGTGTAAGTGTGGACGTGGCAGGGAGGTATCATTATGAGTGTGGGCTCGTGGTGTGGGCGGGTGATGTGGCTATGGGAGTGGGCGGGATGTGTCACTTTGGGTGTGTGTGTGGGCTGGCAGTGTCACTGTGGGCATGTGGTGGTGGTAGTGGTAGTGGTAGTGGTGGTGGTGGTGTCAATGCAACAAACCCCACCTCATTAACCCCCCCCCCCAACCCCCAACCCCCCACCCACATAAACAAAACCAGGCTCGAATATAATTGTACTCAAGTGATCCGGAGAATCATCCCCACACACACCCCCTTCCTCCCTGATAATAAATTTTAAGGTTGATTGACAATGTTGAAACTACGGCTGGGAGACAATATTTACGTAAGCAGCAAACTGGCCGTGTAGTTACGCCGGCGTGGGCGGCCCGGCTCCCGTGTGTACACCAACACGGACATTGATATTCAGGAATCCCACACCGTTGCCAACCTGAAGCAGCCTACGTAACCTAAAACGCTTCTGCCGGAGTCTCTCGACCAGTCCTGGACGCTGGCGCGGTGCTGTGTACGTCTAGATTACTGCCATGGGCGGTTTACTATTGAATCTGGGCGGTGGGTGGTGTGAGTGGGCGGCGGTGGGTGGGTTGGAGGGAGACCGTTGAGGGAGCTGGTGGCGGGCGTGCAGTGTTTGTGTGTGTGGTCAGGGTTACCACTCTCTCCAATCTTTACCCTGCCCTTGACGGCGGATCAGTGTAAAAATCAGTATAAACCGCGTCATTTGATCAGTGATGAAGCAATACTGCCCAGGCCGGAGCGGTCCGGGAAGACCAGGAGGAAGGCGAGGAGGAAGGCGAGGAGGAAGGCGAGGAGGAAGGCGAGGAAGAGGAGGAGGAGGAGGAGGAGGAGGAGGAGGAGGAGGAAGAGTGAGAGGACCACAGGATAAGGCGCCATTAATATTCAGGAACTGTCAAGTGTTGATTTTGGCGCGCCGTGGGCCCGGGGAGGGGGCCCCAAAACACTCACCACTTGGTCCACTCGTTTCGTGAACAGGAAAACCAACAGCGCCGCCCTTTTTAATCCTTTAATAGGCGATTTTCTCTTCATTTACACAGCGAGGCGGGAAAGATGACCCAGCCTCCCCTCCTCCCCTCACGCCACCACCCACACTCCCACCACTCTATTTACCCACACGAAAACCTCTCTTTTTCAAATGGAAAATTACACAATCGTCTGCAAGCCAAACACCAAAGAGTCAACACAGATAACAAGAAGGGAAGGATTTAGATCTTCAACGAAGGGCTGGGGATGAAAAAAGCCGTGCTAGCCTGGGTGTACCTGTGTGTGTGTCTGGCCTCCGCCACCCTCCACTGGAGGCTTCATCAACTTGCCAATTTAATTACGCTACACAAACACCGCCGGCAAGAGTGTGTGGTGTGTGTTATAGAAGCTGGTGTGGGCCGGGGTGGGTGGGGGCAGGCGGCCGTGATGGGTGTGGGAATTTGTAGGGCTTTGTGGCTACACCAGTCTACTACACGACAGCTTCTGGGGCCGAACACCTGGGCCTTCACTTGACTGACACAGTTGGGTTCGTTCTTATCTCACTTTAGTCAGCCACCTAGACCAACTCCGTTTTTTCTTATTTTGGACCGCCTGCCCATGTCCATGTTTTTGCTGTTCGGTGTATGTTGTACGTCGTGATCATATTTCCTATTTTTCAATGCTCCTCCAGCGTCGAGAGCTGGTTAGTGTGGTCGGTCCCGTCAGCTCCGGTGACCATACCAGAGAAAATCTTTGGTCTTCCAGGAGTTAAAAACTTTCATTGCCTCCAAGGCAAGACAGATTCAATATGATGTCTACTCCCACGTCCTTCTTTTGTTTGCACTTGCCAAGTACATGATTGCAGGGTGGAGCTGCTGTTCTTGGGCCCCACCTAGCTGCCTGTCGTCTGGTGTTGACTACCGACCATATTGCCTCTTATCGTATCTACTGTTGGAACTATTTATGAAGATAATTTCCACTATCTCCCATTCCAGTTAATTATTCTCGCCCAATACCTTACATTGAAGTGCTTCCGTTCATCTCTGTTGCTCATTTGCACAGTCACCTTCCAGCCAGTCCTCTCAGCCACTCCTTCTAAAGTTATCCACTCACACATGCTGGTCTTTGGCTACTAACACTAACCTCTGGGCGCCAGGTTCAGTTCTCCCAGCCAGTCCTCTCAGCCAGTCCTCCCAGCCAGTCCTCCCAGCCAGTCATCTCAGCCAGTCCTCCCAGCCAGTCCTCCCAGCCAGTCCTCCCAGCCAGTCCTCCAAGCCAGTCCTCCAAGCCAGTCCTCTCAGCCAGTCCTCTCAGCCAGAGAGAGAGAGAGAGAGAGAGAGAGAGAGAGAGAGAGAGAGAGAGAGAGAGAGAGAGAGAGAGAGAGAGAGAGAGAGAGAGAGAGAGAGTGAGAGTGAGAGTGAGAGAGTGAGAGAGAGAGAGAGAGAAAGAGAGAGTGAGAGAGAGAGAGAGTGAGAGAGTGAGAGAGAGAAAGAGAGAGTGAGAGAGAGAGAGAGTGAGAGAGTGAGAGAGAGAGAGAGAGAGAAAGAGAGAGAGAGAGAGTGAGAGAGAGAGAGAGAGAGTGAGAGAGTGAGATAGAGAGAGAGAGAAAGAGAGAGAGAGAGAGTGAGAGAGTGAGAGAGAGAGAGAGAGAGAGAAAGAGAGAGTGAGAGAGAGAGAGAGTGAGAGAGTGAGATAGAGAGAGAGAGAAAGAGAGAGAGAGAGAGTGAGAGAGTGAGAGAGAGAGAGAAAAAAAAAGAGAGAGAGAGAGAGAGAGAGAGAGAGAGAGAGAGAGAGAGAGAGAGAGAGAGAGAGAGAGAGAGAGAGAGAGAGAGAGAGAGAGAGAGAGAGAGAGAGAGAGAGAGAGAGAGAGAGAGAGAGAGAGAGAGAGAGAGAGAGAGAGAGAGAGAGAGAGAGAGAGAGTGAGAGAGAGAGAGAGAAAGAGAGAGTGAGAGAGAGAGAGAGTGAGAGAGTGAGAGAGAGAGAATAAGGAGCAGAGAGAATGAGAATAAATGGACACAGTGAGGTTGCGTAATTGCTTGAGACCGGAAGGAAGTTATCAGGAAAATGGTGGGGAATGGGCGTGTCGATGGGGTGTGGGTGTGGGCGGGGTGTGGGTGTGTGGGCGGGGAGGAGAAAGATCACGCGGGGAGTGGATGGAGCAGTGACAGATGACGTGGAGTAGGTGTTTCTACAGGTTAGGTGGAGGTGGTGAGATGACGGGTGTGCTGGGTGGAGGGTGGAGTGGGGGGAGTGGGTGGAGGGTGATGGAAAGGTGAACATTCAAATTTTGAAAATGTTTCCAAAAAAGAACCTCAAACACTTAAATTTGAACCCAACTAATTCATCATCAACTTAACATTTATTGAATTTACAGCTGCCGCAGTTAACTAGGCCAAAATAAATTAGTTTAAACATTTATTATATATATATATATATATATATATATATATATATATATATATATATATATATATATATATATATATATATACATATATATATAAAACTTGAATGGTCCCCAAGCCAAGATACATCCGAAAACTCTTGACGCCTGAAGGATTCGAACCTGGTGAGCCAGAGTCTCCAAGCCCCCGGGCAGTCGAGTGGTGTAACCACTCAGCCAGTGACTGACCAGCGTGTTGGGAAGTGTGGAGCTGGCAACAGAGGTCGTGTAAATCAGGGACTTTGGGTTGTACTGATTCTGTGAGCGGAAGACACGCTAAAAACCTGTAAGTTAGTTAATGATTCAATTGGCTGGCGCGTCAGTTTATTAATTGTATAATAGCGAGGACAGCACACGCTCAGAGAGGAGCCTGGTGGCGCTGTTGTTGGTGGTGACGCTGTTGTTGGTGGCGCTGTTGTTGGTGGTGCTGTTGTTGGTGGCGCTGTTGTTGGTGGCGCTGTTGTTGGTGCTGTTGTTGGTGGTGACGCTGTTGTTGGTGGTGCTGTTGTTGGTGGTGCTGTTGTTGGTGGTGCTGTTGTTGGTGGTGACGCTGTTGCTGGTGGTGCTGTTGTTGGTGCTGTTGTTGGTGGCGCTGTTGTTGGTGGCGCTGTTGTTGGTGACGCTGTTGTTGGTGACGCTGTTGTTGGTGGTGCTGTTGTTGGTGACGCTGTTGTTGGTGGTGACGCTGTTGCTGGTGGTGCTGTTGTTGGTGGTGCTGTTGTTGGTGGTGCTGTTGTTGGTGGTGCTGTTGTTGGTGACGCTGTTGTTGGTGGTGACGCTGTTGTTGGTGGTGACGCTGTTGCTGGTGGTGCTGTTGTTGGTGGTGTTGTTGGTGACGCTGTTGGTGGTGGTGCTGTTGTTGGTGGTGCTGTTGGTGGTGACGCTGTTGGTGGTGACGCTGTTGTTGGTGGTGCTGTTGTTGGTGGTGCTGTTGTTGGTGACGCTGTTGGTGGTGACGCTGTTGGTGGTGACGCTGTTGGTGGTGACGCTGTTGGTGGTGACGCTGTTGGTGGTGGCGCTGTTGGTGGTGGTGTTGTTGGTGACGCTGTTGTTGGTGACGCTGTTGTTGGTGACGCTGTTGTTGGTGACGCTGTTGTTGGTGGTGCTGTTGTTGGTGGTGCTGTTGTTGGTGGTGCTGTTGTTGGTGACGCTGTTGTTGGTGGTGCTGTTGTTGGTGGTGCTGTTGTTGGTGGTGCTGTTGTTGGTGGCGCTGTTGTTGGTGGTGCTGTTGTTGGTGGTGCTGTTGTTGGTGACGCTATTGTTGGTGACGCTATTGTTGGTGACGCTGTTGTTGGTGGTGCTGTTGTTGGTGGTGCTGTTGTTGGTGACGCTCTTGTTGGTGACGCTGTTGTTGGTGACGCTGTTGTTGGTGGCGCTGTTGTTGGTGGCGCTGTTGTTGGTGGTGCTGTTGTTGGTGACGCTGTTGTTGGTGACGCTATTGTTGGTGACGCTATTGTTGGTGACGCTGTTGTTGGTGACGCTGTTGTTGGTGACGCTGTTGTTGGTGACGCTATTGTTGGTGATGCTGCTAATTGTAATACTGCTCGGTACACTCCCTGGAAGGGACTCGTCCCAGTGCTGCGAGGGATGAGGTACGAAGACAGACTGAAGGAACTAAACCTGACGACTATAAAAAAGGAGGAGGGACAGGGAGGGACATGATACAGACGTATAAAATACTTAGAACGATTGACAAGGTGGAAAGAGACGAAATGTTTACAATGAATAAATACCAAAAGAACAAGAGGACGCGGATGGAAGCCCGAGACTCAAATGTGTCATAGAGATGTTAGAAAATTTTCTTATAGCGTAAGGGTAATGAGATTATGGAATGACCTAAAGGAACAGGTTGTAGCGGCTAACTCCACTCATAACTTTAAAAGCACGTATGACTGAGAAAAAGGTCAGTAGTCATTGCACTAGACAACCAACGGCTAAAAAAGCGGGTCCAAGAGATAGAGCTCGATCCTGCAGGCACAAACAAGCGAGTACACACACTTGCTCTACTACAGACAGACATGCCAAAGTCTTATTAAGTCTCTCCACCACAGAAAGCGAGGTATACAGAAATAAAAACACAAGCTGGAATTTTATTTTGATCGTCGTGATCAAATGTAGGCAAAATATACATCTTCAAACGGACGGTCGACCCACTGACTTTTACGATATATATATATGTTGGAAATACTGACACACAAAACTCTTGACACACAGAGCCGGGGATGGATAGCTAGAACACACACACACACACACACACA